>NW_025049113.1:0-5000 GCF_019279795.1 Protopterus annectens | reverse complement strand
TTCTGCAATGCTGCACTTCATGCAAACTAGATATGCCTTTTGAAAAATGTTTTCTAGATGCATTACAAAGGATTAGAACCTTCACACCAATACAGCTTCAGCAAACAGGATGGCGACTTTAGTACGTTTTGCCACAGAAGCAGCTTGCCAGCACAGAAATGGGATCATTCGTCACACAACCAACTGCATAAGAATGTACACTACTATCAAACCATGGACTGTATATTGTACAAGTAATTCCCTGTATTATATTTGGACATAGATCAGTTAGTAGTCATAAAACCTGTCATAATTCTGGTTACAAATATACATCTCTCTGTCCTATATGTCGGTGTTTGTTGGTAATTCATCAGTTACCTAATACATGTGATGTGTAAGTAATTCTATACAATTGTCCTTAAAATGTGAGAGGATATTAACTATGGCATAAACATGCATTTACTGTGGTTTGGGGAGTAGCAAAGCTGAGTTACACTCCTCTTTTGGGGGGGTGTAGTTACTGTTATGATACAAACAAATCTGAAGTTAGAAACTGCAATGTGTAACCTCACCTTCTAATTTCTCTCTTGAATGATTTACCAGTATTCTGCAGAGGTATAACTGTGTGAGTGTTTCGGGTCTATATTATCTAACTGAAAAGTGAATTCCGCAAACTGCATCTACATCGAAAATGCAATTCAGCGAATTTGCTCTTGTGGAGGGCTATACCAACTTTGAGATCACACTACAGTGAGTACATTTTCTGATCTTCACTGCACCATGATCTCACTATTATCAGTTCACTGAAATGCATTTCAGACGTAGATGCAGTTTGTGGAATTCACGTTTCGATTAGATAATATAGACCCAATGTTTCAGGCCTACTAATTATAAATGGACACATATTAGTAAAATAAGTGTCTGTAATCACATGTTAATGTAATTTCTGTACAAATCCACCACTATTTACTTGCTTACTGTACCATAGGTTCATAGGTTGGTACTAGGCTATCAGCCCTAGGGCCTATACAAGCCTATCCATAACAATTCCCTGGCTATTTCTTGTTACACTATTTACTTCCCTGGACCCCTGTCTAGCAGGGCGACTGACGAGATCTCCGGGGTGAATTTCCTTTCTCCCATCCAGTTGTCAAGGTTCCTTTTAAAGAGGGCCAAAGAGGCACTCTGCTTGACATGTATGGGCAATCTATTCCAGAGTCTGGGGAGTCTCTGGGTCAGGAACCTATCCCGCCAGCATGTTTTGTTTATTGTGATGACAAGGTTTAGATCCCTGGAGCGTGTGGCTCTGAGGGATTGGGATTTCTTTAAGTGCAGCATGTCCAACAGCTCTGGGTTTGACATGGCCTTGTATTTTAAGCAGAGTTCACCTCTGAGTAGACGATATGTGACAGAGTATAGCTGGAGTTTTTTAAGGCAGTCACTGTAGGGCATCTGCTTTAGGCCTGTGATTCTTTTAGTGAGGTATTTCTGCGGCCTTTCCAGTTGTTGCAGATGTCTTGAGAGGTACATAACAAATGGGGCATTGTATTCTATAATGGGTCTAATGAAGGATGAGTACAGTGGGACAATGACCTCCTTTTTTGTGGATGAAAAGCCCTTAGTGATGAGGTGTGCCACATAGACAGATTTCCTGACTGTTGTGGCGATGTGGTTATCGAAGGTGAGACCACTGTCCACCTGTGTCCCTAAGTCTCTTATCACACTTTCGGTGTTTAGTGTACTGCCACCTATATGGTAATTCATGGGTACATGTTTTTTCCCAAAGGGGATAACTATACATTTCTTGGCATTGAGCTTGAGCCCATGGCTCTGGTACCAAGTATCTGTTTCTGTAAGGCCCTTTTGTAGAGTATCCACATAAATTGGGGATTCAGTAATGGCTCCCAGTTTGCAGTCATCTGTGAACTTTGTTAGCCAGAGTCCCTTAGTGTTGGCCTGTACTTCAGAGAAGTAGATGCCAAACAAGAGCGGTCCCAGGACTGAACCCTGAGGTACTCCACTTGTCTGGAGCTGGATTTGGAGTCGGCTACTTTTACAGTGTGGGTTCTATTAGTAAGCCAGTTAGCAATCTATTGGGTGACGTAGGGATTAATGCCCAGCTTAGTAAGTGGGGGATGGTGTCAAAGGCCTTGGTAAGGTCTAGATAGGCTGTGTGGACCACCTTACCCTTTTCCATGGCTCTGGAGACTGATTTGAAGAAGTCAATCAGGTTCAGAAGACAAGATCGGCCCTTCACGAATCAAAACTGGGTGGGGTCCAGTGTTTGAAAGTTGGCAATGTCTTTGTTTATAAGTTCCATGATAATACGCTCCATGGCCTTGTAGATAAGGCTCATCAGACTGATGGGATGGTTGTTTCCTGGATCCAAGGTGGATCCCCCCTTGTGGAGTGGGATAACTGTAGCTCTGCGCCACTCAGTGGGCACAAAACCTGAGGTGAGGCTATGATTAAACATGACACTTAGGTGAGGTGCCAGTTCATATTGTAGTTCATGTAGTACACAGCTCGGGATGTCATCTGGTCCCATGGATGCTGTATTCTTAGCTTTGGAGAGGGCGTTTTTTACTTGTGTGGCCTTTATTACCGGAATTTGGCAATCTTCCGGTATTGAGATGGGTCATTTAGGGGGTGAGAGGGGGGTGAAGTTGGCACTGAATCGATCTGCCAGGATATTGGCAATATTCTTGGGATCAGTATATTTAATGCCATTCTGTTTTAGCTCAGAGCAGATCTGAGCATTGCCATTTAGATTCTAGACATAGTTATAGAATGTTTTGTGGTTGTCTTTGGAATCTTTGGCAATTTTATTTTTGTAACTAGCTTTGGAGGATTTTATGAGGGATCTCAGTTTCTTACTGAGGCTGGTAAGAGAGTTTTTTTTGCATCCTGGGGTTCTCCTCTTTTCTGCAACAGTTTCTTCCTTTTGTTGTAAAGTTTGTTTATGGCAGGGGACCACCAGATTGGCTTCCTTTTTTTGGATGAGAGCATCTTGGTTCCATTTGGGATGGCACGATTCATGCATGAGTGGATGTGCTCATACAGTGCCTTAGTGTAGGATTCAGCAGTTGAACTTTCAGTTCCCATCTGCATGGGTGTCATGAAGTTTGTCACTTCTGACTTGAGTAGCATGAAGTTGGCTTTGGAGAAGTTTTTTATGGAGGTTTCCTTACTGGGTGGTGGGGGGGGGGTGTGGATATTAAGGGTGATTAGCTTATGGTCAGACCTGACTAACGACGGGGTGACCATAAGTATGGAGCATCAATTTCCCATGTTGGTAATGACCAGGTCTAGGATATTGGAGCCCCTGGTGGTACTATGGATTAGTTGATCCATGGCGTTGGAATTTATGAATTCCAAGAACCGTTAGGCAAAGGTGTTGGTACATGAGTAGTTTTCCCAGTTAATGGCAGGGTAGTTAAAATCACCCAGTATTAGGGTGTTTGGTTCTATCTTAATATTTTCCAGTATGTTTAGAAAGGTGTAGTGAGAATCTTTGGGTATGTTGGGGGATCTGTAGCATGCTACAATTTGGATTGCAGTCTTACCTAGTGTTAGTTGCACCTGGAGAATTTCAGACGCATTGTGTTGGGCAACTAGCCTGGTGGTGTGACTATCCTTGGTGAATACTGACACTCCTCCACCTTTAGTGTTTCGGTCCTGGTTTGGTGGCTGAAAAGTGTGGTAAGAGTTGTAGCCTGGTATTGCAGGGGTGCTCTCTGGAGCCTTGAACCAGGTCTCAGTTACTGCACAGATATCGATGTTCTCCAATTTTAGGAGTGCCTCGAGAGAGTGCATTTTGAGGTTTAGACTTCTAGCATTGAGTAGCATTACCTTCAGATTTTGCATGCTTGTACCTGTTAAGGTGGTGGTTTTGTCCTTTGAACTTTGCCCAGGGGCGACAGGTGCAGACCATCTCTGGCAAAGCATCATGGTCTGTCAATCATGTTTTCCCAGGCAGACAGATATTGGATCCCCTTTGAATGACACCAGAAGCTTAGCCATTTGTTGAAGTCAATCATTTTGTCCTTATATTGTGGTATCATTCTGGGCGAAGGCAGGATGCTACTCAGGGCTAGGGTCATACCTGCCTGGGCCACATGATCTGAGAGCTCTTCCATGTCTCTTTTCATGTAGTCCAGGGAGGTACGTCTCAAGTCATTCACTCCAACATGGACAATGACAGAGTCATATTTGTACTTGTTGTGGAGTGACTTGAGTGCATGCGTTATGTGGCGGATCCTGGCACCCGACAGGCAGCTGACTGTAATTTTCTCCTTGTTCAACCTGGTGAGTGGGACATCAGTGTGCTGGACTATAGAGTCACCTATGACTAAAGTGTTAGGTACGTTGTCTTACCTTAGAGGCTGTTGCTGGGTGGCACACTGGTGTTTTGAACTATGTGACACTTTGGTTGTGATTGGTGTTTGTTTGCGTTTCAGCCTCAGAGGTCCTTGTTGCTTGGGCAGGTTACAGTTAAGGGCCTCTGCATATGTGGATTTAGTGTTGCTATATGTGAGTGTTGATGGTGTGGGTTTAGAAGGGCTATGTGTTGCTTGAGGTGTAGTGCGGGTGTTAACCTTCTCCTCTTGACTGTCTAGCACAATCTTGGGTCGAGAGAGCTTTGCTTCCATTTTGACTATGTAAGTGCATCTCTCACAGGTTGTAGTGTTGGGTGGTAGGAGGAGAGGGTTGTCTGTGTACACAAGGCAATTGCTGCATTGCCCCAGTATGCCCAGATTCACCAGGTGGACAGGAGAAATCACCGGAAGTTGACCCTTGGACATGCCTGGTTTGGTGCTTTGTTTTTTTTGTTTTTTTTGTAAAGTGCAGGAGCTGTTTTCCCTTACCTTAGCAAGGTACTTTGCAATTATAATAATTCTGCTGGAGATTGCCTCTTTTCCAACTCTGATGGAAAAATGTGGAATAAATTACCCTCTGACATCACATCTTTGTGCTCTCTCTCACTTTTAAAAGGACCCCTGGAAAAAAATTCAAATTTT
>NW_025049112.1:32500-46117 GCF_019279795.1 Protopterus annectens | reverse complement strand
AACAGGGGCTAAAGTAGGGACATATCTGAAACATTACCCTTACGCAGTAGCTACAACAGTGTATATACCACTATTACAATGGCAACTTTTACAGATCTACACAAAGACATATCACAATACCACATTCCACAACTTTAACAACCTGCAATGTGATCCTAACATGAGCAATGAATATGTAATATGGGATCCTATGTTAGGACAACAAATATATTGAATACGTAGCTTAACAAACAGTGGAAGCATATGTGTGCACACACTCCAAATATATTGTGGAAGCAGCTTTTGAGGTACTGACAGCATTCACTCTTTTTGAGTATGCACCTTCCATCAAGTACAGGTCCTCAATGTCACACCAAGTAATGGTCTGCTGTCCAAGAAGAATGTCTATAACATTTGCCCACTCACCTGCAACAGAGGCAGCCGTGGCTTGCACACATCTTACAAATCATGGAATGGCTCCCATATCCAAATGGTAGCACTCAGGAGTGGGAGACGTAGCCTTACCTCACCATTGCATATACCAATGCAAACAGTGCAGACAGTCATGTATGTGATAATGAAGTATGAGACAACATTCATGTAGAAAATAAACAGATGGTCAGTCAATACAGATGGCAACAACTGTTGCAAACTGGTCAGGAGGTTGCCCAGAAACATGCAGCAACACTGAGGGACTTGCAGGAATATCTAGCAAGTACTACCTGTGCAGTACATGTGTCGACAATTGCCTGGACTCTGCATAAGTGTGGCTTATGGGTAAGTATAATCAGATGGAAGAGTTGTTCCGCAGGAAACATCATCCAGGCCTCTCTACAGGTAGCATATGCATAACATCAAGTCTCCCAAAGGCATGTGTTGCAATGTGTAATGGTGTACCGAGACCAAGGTTGAAACCTGCAGGCACTATTAATAAAAAAAATATATAAAACAAGAAGCTTCCGACTCTCCACGTTAAAAAATCTTACTTTTTATTTATAGAAACAGACAGAAGGTAAGCGCTTTCGCGTATGCTACCATACGCTTCATCAGACAATTTAATGTGAAAAATAGCTACAGATTTATAGGGAGGCTCAGCCAATAGACAGTTGTCTTAAGTTAATCAATTAACTACTTATTTAATTAAGAAAACATTTGAGCATTCAGGTATTTAAAGGAAGACTGTTTTTTAAAAACTCCTCATTTAAAAATGTATTATAAAAACAGACATGAAACAAACATAAAGAGTGAAACAAACTCTACCATAACACTTCAGGAACATTCAAGAATTCAGGAAATTTCATCCAAACAAATGTTGCCTGTTCTAAACACATTATATAACAATATTACAAAGAGAGCAGACAAATATTTGATGCAAAAATATTCCAGCATATATCATTGGACAATTTGTGCAGCATTCTCAACTCACTTAAAATGTAAAGCTGCTCACATTGTTCCTGAATAAAAGTTTTTCTTACCAGTATATACTAAAGCAATTCATTTATAAAAATAATTAATATAAATATGTATATGAATAAATAAATAAATAAATATATGAATATATAAATATATAAATATATATATAAATATGAATACATATGAATAAATATGTATAAAAGGATATATGAGTATATAAATATAGACATGTAGAAATATAAACATGTAGAAATATAAATTATAACTTACTATTTCTAAAATCTATGTATGTTTATATTTGTATGATGGAATAAAAATTATGACAAAAAAACCACCTCTAACTTACTCAAAATAGTCAATGCATGGTATGAACTTTTTGGATAAAAATTAAATGAATTAATGAAATAAATCTATTTGTAAGATGAAAGTAGGAAAAACAAAGTACTATAAATTCTCAAGCTGTATAAATAATATATTAGAATCATAATATAATGTGTCCTAAAGCAATTGTATAAAACTTAAAACCTAAAAACAATTAAGTAGGCACGGTAATAAATGTATAATGAAAAACTATAAATAAATAAATAAACACTAAACAAACAATTAAATGCCACAAAGACTGCTGGGTATGATAACTATACTACACTTTATAATGTCATCTTCGATTATTAAGAAATGACCTGATGGTGATATAATTGTTTAAGCCTGGGGGGTAGTGACTTCTAAGTTTAAGTATCCATTTTAGTTCATTTAACTCGATCTGATTTATATAGTCACCACCTATCTGTGGCCTCTACAATTTGCAGTACCCTGAATACAAAGAAATGCGATGGATTAGATATCACATGCTTGGCCAAAGCATTTAAATCATTTTCTTTTTATATCATATTGATGGTTATATATTCTATTCTTAAGTTTCCTTTTGGTAAGGCCTATATAGAATGCATTACAGCATTCGCATGAGGCTAGATAGATTAATCCAGAGGTGTTGCAGGTGGCTCTAAATCTAGGTACAAACGTAAAATCAAGTTCTGGATGTACAAATTCTTGACTTTTAGTTATAAACTTGCAGTAGTTGCAGTTATGACATGGATAGGTCCCAAAAGAATCATTAGTGCTTAACATATTGTGTGGTAGTTTTGGCTTTCTGTCACATAGTAGGGATTTTAAATTTTTATTACTCCTGTAAACTATATGAGGAGTATTACCTATTATTTTCTTAGTAGGTTCATCTAGCATTAAAACCTTCCAATTGTCGATTAATATTTTCTTAATATTCATGAAGTCATTAGTGTATGTCGTAATAAAAAATACTCTATCAGTGTAGTTATGGTTATAAGCAGTATTCGTAAAATGAACTGCCTGGCGATCAATTCTAGAATCATGTGAAGTCAGAGATTCTAAAGGCAAAACATTGTTTCTGACTTCCATTACTAGGTCATGGTTATAACCTCTTTCTAAGAACATGTTCACCATTTTGTCAGCTTCTCTATTTAAATCATCCTTGTCAGTACATATTTTACTTAGTCTAACAAATTGACTTTTCAAAATACCTTTAAAGGTGTGACGAGGATGCATACTGTCGTATTTCAAAATGGTGTTCCTCCAACATTTTTTCTTAAACAATGTGGATACTAATCTCCCTCTTCTAATATTTATGCTGACATCCAAAAAGTTAACTGATGAGTAAGAAGTTTCAGCTGAGAATCTGAGAAATGTGGTGGTGGTTTCTAAGTAATTTTTAAAATTATAAAATTCCTCTACCGAGCCATCCCAAACAATTAAAATATCATCAACAAAATGCTTATATAACAAAACTTTATAAAATGAAGAATGTGTAAAGACATTGTGCAGCTCCCAATGGTGTACAACTAGATTTGCATATGTGTTTGCACAGGGGGTCCCCATGGCCACGCCACAGGTCTGTAGGTAGAGCTTACCCCCAAATGCAAACACATTGTTGCTTAACACCATGTCTAATAGTTGACACACTAAAATGGCAGTGTTCCCTTTTAAATTTTGGCTATGTTGTAGTAAATCACGTATAGCTTCAATCCCAACGTCGTTAGGGATTGAAGTAAATAAACTCTGCACATCCATTGTGATTAGAAGATGCTTATCCTGCCTAAACTCAAAGTCCAAAGACTGTAAATAATTTATAAGCTGGTACGTATCTTTGAGAATCGTAGGGATGGCTTCTACTAGGGGTCTTAACGTTTTTTCTAGGAAGATTGATACGTTTTCAGTGACCCATTTAGCACCAGACACTATCAGCCTCATTGGTGGTGGTAAGGTCTCCTTATGCATTTTTGGTAGTCCTTTAATTATAGGTACTACCGGGTGCTCAATAGAAAAAAAGTCATACAAAGTGTTCGATATCTGGGTACACATTAACATGTCATACATATCATCTTTAACTGTTTTAATGATAGAATTGAATTTAGTTTGATCAATTAAAAGATATGTATTGTCAGCTTCCAACATATTGCTCATTAAAACATTGTAATCAATTGTATTAAAAATGGCTAAGCCTCCCCCTTTATCAACTGGCCTGAAAGTTAGTGTATAATCATTGCTCAGATTTCGTAGCGAATTCATGTTATTGCTTGACATATTAAAAAACGCACATTTTCTTGTACCATTATAAAAATAACTATAAAAGTCTGTTTCGCACAATTTGACAAAGGAATCTATATGAGCTGGCATGGCTGGTATAAAAGAACTTTTCTTCTTATATGCGGGAGTACTAACAGCATTATGCGTAGCAGTGTTCATGTCTTTATTGAAAAACAGTTTCAGACTAACTGCACGTGCAAAAAAGCGTAAGTCAATTAATATATCAGATAATGTACTTCCTCGTGAAGGGACAAAAGAAAGACCATTATTGAGCAATTCAATGTCACTATCATTCAAAGAATAGTCCGATAAATTAAAGTAGAGCGTGCTTACTGCCTTTGCCTTCTGGGTTGATAGGCATTCATCTCTCCGGATAGCTTTCTTTTTCTGCTCTCCCAGCTGTTTCTCCTTCCTTTCGCATATGTTGGTTTCCTTATAGGCAGGGGTAAAAAAGGGGTGTTGTCATCATTACGCCTTTTACTAATAGCTCCCGTAGAATTTCTTGAAACCTTGGCTGCGTTATTGGCTTCTTGATTCGGGAGTGGTGTCGAAACAAGAGAGGCACTAGCGACTGAAGCAAATGTCTCAGGTGGTGTGGTAAAGGAGTCGTGTGACGTATCAGTGACAGCGCCAAGCTCAGCTGCTGTTAAACCAATTACAGCAGGTGCTGTGAGTGTGCGATCCAAAGGCGCTGAGTTCAAACCAGTGTTCTCCCCTGAGAACTGGTTGTCCAACCTCCTCGGCCAAACAAACACATTGCCGGTGGAGAAATCCTTAAAATCACGTTGAAGCTTCCTTGATTTAATTTGTTGGAGCTTCATAGCATATGTATTTACCTGACCATACATATTGTCAAGTTTCCGTGTGCAAAAAGAATTGCAGAAATTTTTTCGTAGGTCTGTATTAAAATCATTGACCTTAGAAATTAGTTCAGCCTCAAGCGGCTCGAAATAGTCAATAAGAAGTTGCATGTGTTTGTGGCTAGCTTCAATGTTAATATCTTGCCATTTTTTCAAAAGCAACGGATGTGTATCACCATACGTTGGCATGACCAGTATACGCATCCCTCTTGGTATCAATTTGTAATGAAGACATGCCTCCAAATGCTTACGCTGCCATATCATTCTTTGCAGTTTGTACAAATCATTTTCTAGTATTTTCATACTAGAGTTGAAAAGTTCTATATTAGGAATGTCAGTATCTGTTGTACTCGAGACAGGTACATTCAGATCCAGAGCCAATAAAGGGTTCGACTTACAAGAAGTTATAGCTGTCCATTGCTGCTCATTAGTCAATCGCCTCGGTTCCGGATTATAATCCAACTCAAGATCCATATTTGCCAGGAACGTGTGCAGTAGAGGTCCGAAAATAACAAACAGATAAAAAACAGGAACGGAACTCTAACTGCCAAGGAGTCAGTAGTTAAAATCGAAGGATAAATATAAAACAAGAAGCTTCCGACTCTCCACGTTAAAAAATCTTACTTTTTATTTATAGAAACAGACAGAAGGTAAGCGCTTTCGCGTATGCTACCATACGCTTCATCAGACAATTTAATGTGAAAAATAGCTACAGATTTATAGGGAGGCTCAGCCAATAGACAGTTGTCTTAAGTTAATCAATTAACTACTTATTTAATTAAGAAAACATTTGAGCATTCAAGTATTTAAAGGAAGACTGTTTTTTAAAAACTCCTCATTTAAAAATGTATTATAAAAACAGACATGAAACAAACATAAAGAGTGAAACAAACTCTACCATAACACTTCAAGAACATTCAAGAATTCAGGAAATTTCATCGGAACAAATGTTGCCTGTTCTAAACACATTATATAACAATATTACAAAGAGAGCAGACAAATATTTGATGCAAAAATATTCCAGCATATATCATTGGACAATTTGTGCAGCATTCTCAATGCAAACAGTGCAGACAGTCATGTATGTGATGATGAAGTATGGGACAACATTAATGTAGAAAATAAACAGATGCTCATTCAATACAGATGACAACAAATGTTGCAAACTGGTCAGGAGGTTGCCCAGAAACATGCAGCAATACTGAGGGACTTGCAGGAATGTCTAGCAAGTACTACCTCTGCAGTACCTGTGTCGACAATTGCCTTGACTCTGCATAAGTGTGGCCTATGGGTTAGTATAATCAGATGGAAGAGTTGTTCCACAGGAAACATCATCCAGGCCTCTCTGCAGGTAGCATATGCATAACATCAAGTCTCCCAAAGGCATGTGTTGCAATGTGTAATGGTGTACCGAGACCAAGGTTGAAACCTACAGGCAATATTAATAAAGATACATGTGCTGCACAAGCAATATCTCACTCCACCTCAGGCCCACCATCCCTATCTGTACCTTGCTCGTGCCAGTATACACCTTTAAGATTACTGTTCATTAGCAAGAACTGGGCTAGTAGACATGGTGTTCTGAATTTGGGATACTGCAAATGGCACTCATGTGTGGCACATAGTTGTCAAGCATCTGCAAAAAGGCTGAGGATGGTGAGGGGTGTCATCCTGAAACACAACAGTGAACTGAAGCATACATCCAAAGCTTGCTAAGAATGACTGTATCTGAACACAGTCAAGGTCATGAATTGTGCCAGACATAACCTTGACTCCACAGCAATAGTGAAGGCACTGTGTGACCTCCAAGGGCTGTGCACATGAGCTGACCTTGCAGTCTGGCAGAGTTGGGGGACATTTGTAGGGCAGAGTTACCAAATAATGGCAAGTGAAGATAGGCCATGCTAGTACACCCCTTCCAGGAATAGTGACTGTTGTAGCTCACTTAACAGGTGGTGCAACAAAACATCGTGTTAAGGGTGTGTACACTTATGCAACCCACATATTGTATGCATCTCAATCAGCATTTGCACAACTAACACATTTGTTTGATACTGCATTTGATTGCACAGGTGATATGTCACATATCAAGTGTGTGCAATGTTAACATATGCAGTATTGTGGCCCCATGACATATAAGGGAAGAGGGTGGCATGTCAATAAGGGTGTGTACACTCCTCATAGCCACAGTAAGCTTTGAAGGTTGTCAGTGTAATTGGATTTTATTTCTCATACATGCACTGCTGATGATGAGATCTGCAAATCAAACGTCAGGTATTCACTATTGATATCTATCCTCATATCATCCCAGGTATGTGTCAGACAAATACATAGGAGCTATGAGCAACAGAGCAAACATAACTGCCACACATATACACATTCAGCAATGATGTCTACACTTGTGAGGTATGGTGCACAGTATATGCCAGGGTGCTGAACAGGTGCACAGCAATACTGTGTACATGGGTGCAGTGTGTTCCAGGGGAAGGGGCATCACCTACTAACACAACTCATGCATCACAGGGCTGAATAATGTTGGTAATAGGGATTGAGTATAGCTGCAGTGCATGCTGTTAAGTGCTATATGTCATGCATGTTGACAGTTGGGTAATGAGAGGTCTGTGTAATATATTTGTGCCACTTCACCTGTAAGTGTGTGTGTGTGTGTGTGTGTGTGTGTGTGTGTGTGTGTGTGTGTGTGTGTGTGTGTGTGTGTGTGTGTGTGTGTGTGTGTGAAAAGGTAAGCAATGATGTATAGGTCTTAAAGTATGATTTTTGTTTTCCTCTCACAGGTGGCAAGGTGGGTCAGGGTCCCTCCTGCAGGTAAACTGATGTTAGTGTCCATACAAACTCTAACAATGATGATAGGTATGGTGAGGCACAGGTGGGGTTGTCAAGGGCTGAAGCTGTGCCATCAGTTGACATCCCACTGTTATCCACCCCATCCCCGCATACAGTCACATTGCCTATACATATCCCATCACCAGTGGCCATAGATGAGGGACAGTTGGTGGGTGGTGGCATGGGACAGGACAGCTCATAGGAGGGCTGCTGGCCATCATACCCCTGGCAGAAGTGCCACAGATGCATGTTTTCAGCCATCATGGAGGCACAGGCACATATGAAATGTTATACCAGACAGAGTCTGAGGCTCCAGAGGGCTACCCATTCTGCTGCTATTGACAAGATCTGTGATCTTGCAGGTGCCCACCGTTATTTTGCAGAGGTCCTGGATAGACAGTTGGGTGAGATGGTGGGAATCCTCGACCGTGCAATGTCTGTGTAAGAGCATATGGTGGGAGTAGGGGGACAGCCATGTGGATGTAGGTCAGCAACACCAACAGATGGAGGTCTACGTGGACGTGCAACAAGTCACTGCTGCTCTTGTAGTGGCAGTACCAGCATCATCACTGCAGGGGGGTGCTGTCCACAACACCACAACACAGCAGGCCACATGCACGTGGCCCTGGCCGATCCCAACAGGGACCCAGATCCAGCAGACATTTGTCATCATCAGGGGAGAGTACCATATCTGGGCTTCTACCTGGTAGTGCCCGTGGAACTCCTGGCAGGCACAGTTCTTGTTTCT
The DNA here is from genome assembly GCF_019279795.1 of Protopterus annectens. Taxonomy (NCBI): domain Eukaryota; kingdom Metazoa; phylum Chordata; order Ceratodontiformes; family Protopteridae; genus Protopterus; species Protopterus annectens. Next base: position 37,660 of record NW_025049112.1, on the reverse strand, counting down.
ATGGCCAAAGATGGTGAACTGCACACCCTGCCATGTATGGTCTGCAGCTGTCCAATAAACCCCTGTATAAAGCAGCCACATGGCAGAACTGTGTGCATACACACGCACACACACACACACACACACACACACACACACACACACACACACACACACACACATCATCAACACAGCTAGAACACCTCCATAGCTACACACACCACATCTGCACAGCCCAATTAATAATGAAACCCCCTAACCCACACACACATGATGTCAACCAAATGGCTCAGCCTAAGTCTCTGGCAAACCCACAACACACCCTGTGCATATGATGATACCTGTGTCACATCGCTGTCATCCATACTATCGATGCCAGGCTAATATGGTTCTGATGCACAGGGTGAATGTACTAAGGTGTAGCAATGTAATGCTGTGTAACATGTTTTCAGCAGGAATGTTTAATGCTTACATGTCAGGATGTGTAGCTGTCCAGCCATGATGCATAATAGCTGTGATTAGCACTGACTGATTGTGGTCTCCATAATGTATTCAGTTTTATGTTGTAGGTGTCTATGTGTCAGCAGGATGTTGGTCTGCTCTTGATTCCTACAAGGGATATGGCATTGTGGTGACACATTGACTGTGTCATATCCTGGGTACAGCTGAACACATGTAACAGGTCTGTGTAACAGTTACTGCATGTACCACATGGCTGATAGGTCTGAGGTGTGTATACATGTGAGTGCATCATGGCTAATATCAACAGCCCTTCTGCAGTGGACAATGGTAAGTGAAGTGGGTGGCACACACCACATGTTTGTGTATAACACACGCACAGAGGCTTTGGTGTTGATGCAATATATAGAGAATACTGTACACATGGATAGACTTAATTTTGCAGTGAGCTCATTTTAGCTTATGTAATTCCACCAAGACAAAATAGTCAAAACATCACATCAGTAATTAATTAGGTTGCTAGTTTAATGGCGTTGACGATGGTACTGGCAGGGTATATGTCCCCTTCCCCAATGTAGTGCAATCCTGGAGTTGGTAAACATAGGTGTGCTGGTGTGGGTGGCACAGCCCTCCACTTTGGAGGGTGTGGGGTTGTGTAGAACTGCACATAGTGTGATTGACAACTGCTTAACCAGTTAACATAAACTGTACAGTATTACAGCAGGCTAAGCGGGGGAGATACACACAACAATAACCCCAAAGAGGATGGCTGTGTCCACAACATCCACACACAACTATATATACCAACCCCAGTATCGCTGTGCAGCTATACAGTAGGGAAGAGGGCATTTACACATCTACTACTAGTTTTGACGGAATAAATTTCCACAAGATGATTCCTTTGAAATGTTAGCATTTGCCAGTCAGTTCTTAGACAGATGACCTCCTGGGATATGTATTTTCTGCAAACTGAAGTAGATCCCCTCACATATACACACACACATACTTGGCAACACTGATAGAACCCCTACCTAGGTACTTATTGCTACTAATGTGTTTGTCCTTAATTGCATACACCACACAGCTTTTAGGATGAGGTGTGTCCTGAGTTTCTTGTTAAGTGAAGAACATCAGCATACTGTCATATACACATTGACAAACCCATAACAGTCATAGACACATCTGAGAGACCTGGGTTTATCAGTGCTAACTACCTTGTCAGTGAGTTCATTCTGTTACAGATAATTTGCACACAGCACATGCATCATTGGACTGGATAGTGTAATCAGTTACCTGTATGGTTGATGGTGACAGTGGTCCTCATACAGTGGACCTTGGGACATGTACTGGGAGTACCATGGTGTAAAGACAGTATACACAGCACCCACACCCCACAACAGATATTTTACTCACTGAAAACCATGATAATACTCTGACATACCCACAATCACACATTGACCAGGACTGCAATACAACCCCTTCTCTATCTCATTAGTGCTACTACAGAGATATGCATTTATTGCACATGCCACAAGGATAGTAGAGTGATGGTTTGTAGTGGCTCTCCTAATGTCAGCAACATCAATATCCCTTATACTGTATGGCCAGGTGTATTGTATTTGGAGAATGTGGCCTCAGAATGCTGTATCCTACAAATATGCACACTTGCACACATACACACACTTGCCAGGACTCAGAGGGTAACCCATGCCTATCTACCCATTTGTACAACAGTGTTGTGCTGGTACTGCAAGCTCCATGTAGCCCATAGGGTGAAGAGTGTAACAAGGTGCATTTAATGTCCATTACAGCAGCAGCCATTTCTAACTATGGCAATGGGGGTTGTAGTGTGTCAGAAAACCCTCAGGGTATTATTAATGACAAGTTTACAAACACACAGACACTATTATTCTCAGAAATGCACACTGACACATTTGTCAGTACTGGGGTCCATAGGTGCAGGTGTCCTAGGTGTGTACCAGGATATTGTCCATGTAGAGATGAGAAGAGTAGGGAGTGTGGGTACATTGGTATCATGCCACCTGACATTTGTCAGCAGACCATCTATCAACTGATGCCATGTGATTGATCCTCAGGGTGACAGTTAAATGCAACATCCAGTCATTTGGTTGTCTCTTGCAGAGGGCCAGTAAGGTGCTCCAATTGACATGCATGCAACATATATTACATAACATAAGTAAAAGAAACTGTAAACTGGTAAAACAAACAAGGCGACTCTGTCTGTATGCGGACTTGTTTAATATTAACTACAAAAACACAACTCAGAGCAGACAATATACATAAATAAAATATAATAAGATACTGAGCGCTTTCACCCCTATACAATAAGGGTATCTTCAGAGTATCAATTGCTTGACGTAACACATCACTTAAATAGTGTAGCTGGTCTCAATTAACCAATCACAATAAACTATAGAACCAACACCTCCATAATCAAAAAATGTATAAAAAATTGGTAGTAAAAATCTGCAAATTCTTCCAAAAAATACCTATCGTAAAATATATATAGCTTAAATGAATGATTTGTAAAATCAGGGTGAAATGTTTATGAAGGAAAACATTGTTAATGTTAAAAATACATGTTTAAATTAATAACACAAAAATTCAATATAAATACTTCATCAATGTTTCACCTTCATAAAAAATGTGATTTGTATTTTAAAATACTTAAAATTGAAATTTGTTCATTAATGCCAGGTGAATTGTTAGCATTTAGTCTTAGCTGCCATAAACATTCTTTAACTTCTAAAAGAATATTGTCATCACCTCCTTTACTTGAATTGTAAGGGATCCTGTCGATAACAAAAAATATAAATCTTTTAAAATCTTACATTTAGTACTGTGGGTATACAGTGAGTTGGTAATTTTTTTTTTATGTCTCTATTATGCTCCATGATGCGATCCCTTAACCTCCTAATGGTTTTCCCTATGTAATAAGCTGAACAAGATAGACATGAAGCCAGGTATATTACCATTTTTGTGTTGCAGTTACAAAAACCAGGACACTTAATGGATCAACCATAATTTTGTACTGCCACGTAGGGACCATCATTTATAAATTTACACGTCTTACAAAAACCACATTGACTCATTTTTGAGTTCTTGTAGGATTGATTGTTGTTACTTGTTTCAAAATATTCTTTTAAATTCTTCCCCCTACTATATGTAACATTCGGGTAATTTCCTATTGTATTCAAAATTTCTGATTTGTTCGCAAAAACACTAGCCCATGTCTCATTTAGTATATTAATTATTGCACATGTTTCTTCATTAAAAGGTAGAATAAATGCATCCTTCTTGTTTTTCATTAATTCATTTTTTCTATTTAATGTATTATCATGCCCTTGTTTTAAGATAGGTTTATATTTAATGTGTCTCTTGTGAAAAATCTCTTTTTTTATATTAAAAAAGTAATTTTTGTGGGTAACCTCTGTCTTGAAACATTTTAACAAGTTTGTCCATTTCAATAGAAAACTTTGAATCTTCGCTTATAATGCGTGATAACCTCACCATCTGTTCTTTTACTAAATTCCTCTTTTGAAAATGTGGATGGCTACTGTTATAATGTAAAAATGAATTTGAGTAAGTTTTTTCCCTAAATATATTTGATTCCAGTCCCTCCTCATTTTTATGAAATAAAATGTCAAGTAAAGTAAAAGTTTTGGCCAATATTTAGAAGTAAAACTTCTTTCTGTCTCCCATTGAGCCAGCACTAAGTTGGCATATATGGGTGCACACCTTGCACCCATAGCCACACCTGCACATTGTCTGTAATATTCTCCATCCATGTAAATGTACTTGTTTGTTAAAACCAATTCCATCATATCAATGAGTAGTTTACGTTTGACAATGTGCATAGTACTGAATTTGGACAAAATTGCCTCAAACATAGTTAAACCCAATTTGTGTGGTATAACTGAAAATAGGTTGATAGTGTCCTTATTTATAAAGGCAGCATTTTCCTTAACAACTTCCAGACAATGCCACGAGTCCTTAAGAATGTGTGGTAACATAGTTAAAGTATCTCTGCAGTTTATATCTATGTAATGGGCCACAGCCTCTAATTTAGATCCTTTGGCTGAAACAATTGGTCTGAAAGGTGGATTGTTTGTATTCTTATGAATTTTGGGTATACCAAAAATAGATGGAGTAATTGGAAACTCAACCAAAAGATAGTCATATTCATCCTTACTAATCATACCTTCCATCAAATATTCATATAATAACCAATCCACTTTTGTGTAGGCCCTACACATCTCATATTTAGATACTTTTTTGTATGTTTTACTATCACTTAACATATTAGTCATTTTATTTAAATAATCTACTTTAGACATTACCACAATCCCTCCTCCTTTGTCCGGTTTCATAACTCTGTATTGGTCAGTTTTTGTCAGTTCTCTCAAGCAAAATCTCTCAGCTTTAGTTAAATTATCATTAAAAGTCTTTGATTTAGATAAAATCCTGCATATTTGTACCTCACATAACATTTCAAATAAATGGATAACCGGATTTTGAGGGGGTATGAAGGTACTAGCTCTTTTTAAAACACAATAAGTTGTTTCAGGATCAATTCTGGAGTTAGTATCCATGGCAAAAAACAATTTCAAATTCAAAAGTCTTGTAAACATTTTTAAATGAATCAATATCCTGCCTATATCCAACTTAAAACTAGACACATAGGAAAAACCTTTTTTAAAA
>NW_025049112.1:0-27500 GCF_019279795.1 Protopterus annectens | reverse complement strand
ACCTGCACTGACTGTGGCTATGTGTTGGCCCAAACAATCTGGTGTCCTCAGTAGGGTTATCATCTGTCCCGCTTTGCGAGGGACAGTCCCTCTTTGGACAGTTGTGTCCTGAAAAAATACATTAAAAATGGCAAATGTCCTGGGATTGTAGGACATAATTATGTCCCATATGTTATGTAATAGTTGCAGAAAATAATTATTGCAGTATCTACAATACCTAAATGTTACAAGAAACAGAATAAGCAACTAAACCGCTACAACAATAGGCTTTTCTGCAGGCAAATAAGTAAATTTCTATCCGTTGTACTGACCGTGGGTATGTGTCGGCTTGTAAAATCTGATGTGTGTTCCGAAAATGTCCAATCTTGGCCATTTGAAAAGGTGCCAACCTTAGTCCCCAGAATACATCCCAACCTGTACATATGACAATGTCAACGATACCAATAGTCAGAGCATTCACACAGTAACTGGCCAGACCCTTAAACACTCACAAAGCCAGTGACCTTTGGGGGAAAGGTGTTGAATGAGAATGACTACTTACAACAATGAAGAGTAATAGACGCATTTAACTGCAGAAAATTAGTAGTATTACAAATCTGTCAACACATTCCAAGTTAATAGTACTAATATGGTAGAAGTGTCCGTGATTGCCCTGAGTTGTCATAGCCTTGTACCTGTCATTGTAGACACGAGTCCCCGAGTGTCAGAGAGGTCCGTACACAGAAGTACACCAACCAACTGTCACATCTGTTGACAGGACTATTGTATACCTGTAGCGAATTTATAACAGATGTCCAGAATAATATTCATTGTATGTATAAATCAATGAAATAGTCAAATGGGAAGGGAAACATGTGGAAACCACCCCCCAACCTGCATTATGTAGTGTAACAACTCCCCGCCATAAATTATGTAGCGCCGACCCAATAATGTGGTCAGAGGTGATCAAAAACCTGCATCTGTAAACACAGGTAAAATGTTAAACTCTGGACTAACTCTGTCCATGTGCTACATCTGATCTTTGAACAGTGCCAGGGCAGTGCTAGTCACCAGTCAGCCAAGCCTAAACCCGGAGCAGCACATGAACACCCTGACAGTCAAACACGCGTATGTGCGAGGACTATAAGCGTAGGAGTTATGAATATCCTTGGAGTGAGTAGACTTGCAGCACGGGTCCAGAGCAGTAGGAAACAGGGAATGTCCTAATTGTAGTACTGCAGTTTTCCCAGCAGAAGAATGGATGCCTGCTGTGTAAGGGAAGTGGTGAGGCGTATGTCAGAGTAGCTATGAACCATGGGTATACATATAAATGAGCCAGAACACCAATAGTGTAGTGGTTACAGCATCTGCCCAATGTAAAGACATTCCTGGTTCATGTACGACTATAGCACATATTAATTGTGTAATGAATGCCTCTGTGCTGTAAAGCCAACATTTATACATGTAAAGGTGACAGCGTTCGCATGGGTCCGTTAACCGGATTCCATCAAAGTGGTACTGTCATAAGGAATAAGGCACACGTAATCCCAAAGACATGCCTGTAAACATACGTAACTCAGAATAAGTAGATGCAAGTGGGCCTGCGTGGATGTATGCAGCTATTTGCATAGCAAATGTATGTTGTCTTGTACAGCTGTAACTTTTATATATATAGTTAGATAGATGTGTGTACAGATAAATATCCACAGACATAACAGAAATATGCAATTATATATCTACATATTTATCTATATATGCATATAAATAAATATATATATATATATATATATATATATATATATATATATATATATATATGTTAGGAAGGCCGAAAGATGAAAGCAAACTTAAGGGTTGTGAAGGGAATCCAGAGCAAGTTAGGAATTATGAAGTGCTCGCAGAGTATGTCACATAAAGCTGCACAAGTGTGAGTAGAGCACCGCTTTTCACACCAGAGGCATGGCTATACCAGTGGCCATAACATCGTTGAAGTGCTACGTCAATATTGTAAACAGACGGAATGTAGTACATGTTGCAACCACCTACACTTGTAACCCGCAAATCGTTCGTAATCCATAACACCAGGAAAGGCACATATGTGCAAATATGAATGGATGGTGAGCCTGTGAATACACGAGGTAGTACAAAATGTGTGTAGGGCCCCAATGCTCATGAGAGGGCAATGTGTAAAGGTGTGTCATGGCTGCGATATCAGGTTATAATAATAATAATAATAATAATATAATGGCTGTTATGTGGGGAAACTCAATACGGGTGAGCAGGAGAAACTATGGATATGCAAGTATGGACACAGGAGTGATAGGGTATGTTGTGCCGGGTGCAATGGAGCGGCCCATGGAGGTCAGCTAGTACGTAGGTGCGATTCCCAGATAGAGCGTTGTTTGCGTGGACACATGCGTGAATGGGCGTATCATTGTTGGACATTGTGCATCAGGTCTGGCAGCCCGGCACGTAAAACCTATACGCCATTCATGAGCGGAACTGAGTTCTGCTGTGACAACCCCAAACCAGGAAAAGCAGAAAGACACAACTACATGAAGACAACAATTTGTTGATGTACAGTCACAGTAACACAAACACACATCCTATCAACAGTAATAATATGAATGTGCACAGAAACAAACACAGTAGCAGGAAAAATAGGCTGCGCATACGAGTAATAGGTCAAATGACAGTATCACATCCCAGTTAGCAGCGGCACCCCAGACATGAAAAACATGCGACATCTGTCTGCTGCATAATGTGCAATATACTGAGCACAAGTTCACCGGAGTGAAGTGTCGGTGTCAGAATGACTAAGGCAATAGTATGCTGTTGAAGCAGGGATAAAACCAATACGCATGTGTAAGTGTCCATGTCCGGGAAATGTATAGGTTAACGGACACACAGATGTATATATAGAGAAAAACGTATATATATATATACATATAGCTATATTAATTTGCATACGCATATATATCCATACAGATATAGATATATATACACATATATATATATATATATATATATATATATATATATATATATATATATATATATATATATATATATACACACACACAAGGATATACTACAGATATATATAGATACATATATATATATACACTAACAACAGGTAGTGATATATACACATACACACAAAACAAACTATATATGTCAGTGTAGATATACACATGTACATAAATAGGTTACTTCACAGCAATTAGGGGGTAACATATTTACAGCCCAGGCATATGAGACTGGGAGGTCCAATAAAGAAATGTTGTACCCCCCCACATCACCCAGCTAGGCCGGACAGACATACAGACAGGTAATACAGATCAATACACTGCTGCTGTCCAAAACACTGGTAGGAAAGGACCAGTGGGAGAGTTCTGCAAAGTCTACACTTTAAACACGGATAACGGTGTCCCTTGCAGGACCCCAAAAATTCAAGTTACTTGTGAATCTGCTGACATTAATATGAGCAGGATGTAGGTGTACATGGAACAGTTGGTTGTGCAAGTGTGATAATACATGGGTTGACAAAACGTACGACATGTGTCCCGAGATGGGGGGAGTGGACAATGTGTAGGGGTGTGCTCATACCCCAGCTGCGCTCGCAGTAAGTATTTGTCATGACTACTGTAGAGGGGTGCCAGTTAGGTGGACTATGGGTATGCATTAATGGACTTAAGTGTGCAGGTGCTGGTTGGCTGAGATGTAGTAGGCCCGCCCAGTGAAAGTCATTAATATTCCTATGTGGGCATAGCATACACCTACACCTCCCAAACCTGAAGAGTGCATCTACCGGATAGTTTGTAAACCATCAGGGAATACATAGAGACCTACACAGTGCCGTGTACCCAATTAGCATGGACGTCCATAGTTATGTATCAGAATGTAACAAAGTCCAACTAAACACTGCCAGAACTAGTGATATTAGGTGAACAGGTGGCGGAATACAGGTAATGACAGATGACAACATGTATGAGTCATAAGCGGCATGTACCTCGAGAAACGTGAATGAATACATATGCTCTGTGACTGTGAATGTGTCTGGTTAATAGAACCAATCATCCAAATGTGTCCCACAGGGTGTTATGCATTGTCCCTGATACAGTGTTCATTCACACCCATTGGTATGTGAGTTCTGCTACTGACGGAAAGTGCATAAGTTGCTGACCACCTCAGGTAGATGATAGCATAATAAAAGATGTTCAACACCCATACGCCTGCGAGGGACACACCCTTCTGGGCAGTTGTGTCTTGCAAAATGACAGTTATGGCACATGGCCTGTGAGTTCGGGAATGGAGGCTATATAGTGTGTGTAGTGGTGTCAGACATCATTTTGTTGTATCAGTAACAGCTACATGTAATAGGAAACAGTATTATCAATTATAATTCTACATGAATAACTTTAATGTATGCAAACTGTGGAAGTCGTCCGTTTACTACTGGCTGTGGGTCAGACCTCTCAACCAATTGTGGACAAATTTCAACAGAATCAGGGACAAGTCAAGAAAAAATCAAGGACAATCAGGGACACTTTTAAAATATTAGTGCTATTAACTTGAAACATTGACAGAATCAGAGCATATGAATTAATACACAATTTCTGAAGTAAAAGAAGTTTGTAACTCTTAATTATTGTCATTATTCATTAAGTGTAATTCACCACCTTTCCTCCAAAAGTCACTAGTTTTAGGAGGGATTAAGAGGGACAGAGTTAAAATTTGAGTCAAAATTAGGGACATCCCTGAAAATCAGGGACAGTTGAGAGGTATGCTGTGGGTATGTGTTGCCTTGACACATGTGATAGCTCTACATATAGGGTCTATAGGGCTGCCACCAGTCTGAATGGCCAAAGTGGAACCTGCTCTGTAGAACTGTCTGATGTACCAGGGCAGAACATACCTACAACCATGCATAGTACAGAAATATACATATCGGAACAAATCAAAGCCTAGTCTAGCAGCAGTATAGTTGCTTATGCTACTACATATGACATATTGACGTGTCAGGTATACAAGACCTGTAACAAGCAACCTGTAGAGACACCTACAACATGATAAGGTCACCTAATCAGGACAGTTGCAATTGCTAGAGTATTGCCCATACCACTCAACTGTCCCTGAATGTCAGGTACGTCCCTGAGTTTGACTGAAAGTCCAACTGTGTCCTTCCTAATCCATCCTAAAATTAGTGGCTGTTGAAGGAAAGGTGGTGAATTACACTTACTGACTAATGGCAATAAGTAAGAGTTATAAACAACTGTCACTTCAGAATATGTGTATTATGTCATATGCTCTGATTCTGTCAATGTGTCAAGTTAATAGCACTACTTTTGTAAAAGTGTCCCTGTTTTTCTTGACCTGTCCCTGATTCTTCAGAAATGTGTCCCCGATTGGTGGAGAGTTCTGGTATTGTCACATGTGATATGTGTGATGAGGGACTGTCCCTTGCAAAGTGGGAAAGATGTCACTCCTACAGTCTCCCGTCGTGCAGTCTGAAAGGTGGTCAACGTGCAGTAGGTATGCAGTAGCATGACTCGGCAGACAGCTGCGTTAACAAACTCAAGTCATATGTCAGCATTGCAGAGTATCAGTTCCCATGTATCAGGCAGATGGGAGCAGATCATATGAGGAACACGCATATAATATGATTATGTCACTGGACAGGCCGCCGAGTCCGTACAGTCGAACGGCTGCTGTCACAAAATGGTTACACATACCTGATACTGTAGTCATGTAGTCCGATGTAATACACATCACAAAGTATCACACACACCCCCAGCGTGAGTGACAAATGTAAGCGGAAATGTCGGAGAGCGAGCGGCTGTAAGCGTGTTTGTCTACCAGTATGCCAGTAGTGCACTGTCAAAGAAATGTGGAGTCTAAACATGTATAAGGTGCTGTGACCAAAGTTCAGCAGTGCTTAACGCTGTGCAAACCCATGCACAACAGCTCCCACCTGCTGGACTGTGCCTTACCCGGTTTGTATCCAAAGGCGTCGGTCTGTCCGCAAACAAAGAACCGCCCTATACACGTGATGGTAGAAGTACCCTGCGCACATAGCTCATGTAAATTAACAATAGACCATGGCATATGTACAGACAATAGACCACAAACACCATACAGCGCAGACATCCAACAGTATAGCAATGTACTGGCAGATATGTCCGGACCACTGGTTTGTGCATGCCTGGCTGTTCTGTGTTTCAGAGTGTGATCATGCCCATTATGACTGTTACGCATGTTGTCGACTGACAATACCGTCATACCGTCATGTGTGTGAGCATGCAAAGTATTGTCAACTGTACTGCATGTGTCACATGTCCAGATAGTTAGTACTGTGTTGCTGACCCCTCCGTTCTACACAGACAGGTGTCATGCTGTGTCTGCAGGGTAGCTAATGGTCATGTGGCATTGACAGTTGCTACATGTCTGCATAGCATGGGGGGACATACAACCACAACCACAGTCCTACACAGCACCGTGGGTGGTGCACATGACTCTCACATGTGTAGGTGTGATGAGGGCACAGCCAACAGTTGTACACATCTGCTGCTACTGTACTGGTATGCCGGGTACTCCATGTCAGTGTGTGGACCTACCTAAATTTCTGGTTGGAGGGATATCAGGGTACGTCAGTTCCCAGCCTTAATTACCAGCACAGTGGTGTTGGACGTCCTAGCTTACACAACCTACATCAAACTGCCTGGCCTGCTGTCATCTGTGTGTGTCATAGGGGGTTGGGGTCAGTCATTGGGCATATCCATAGGCCATCGTATATCATTTGTCTGTATTGGTCCACATCTGTCCAGCTGCATGGAACTTGTGTGGGCTGTACGGACACACATGATGGTCAGCCCATAATCTGCAGTGGGTTAGGACACCCTGTGTACTACAGGCTACCATTGTGACCCCCGTATGTGCTACAGAGGTCATGGTGTCACTACACATCCTCACTGCCCAGCCTCCTGCACATGTTGGTATATGTTGTCTGCTGCAGCCCATGTCATTTGGTTGGACTGTGTCATGAAATGTCCCTGCAGGTATACACCGTTGGTGTAGAGTGTGGACGAAACCTGTGTGTATGTTGCTTGCTTGCATTAATGTACTGTTCATGTGTGGGCTGGCCATGTCATCTGCTGATTGTGCTGATCAACACCTGTTTGTGCAGCCTGTACACCCTGACTACCCCACCACTGCTGTCATCCCTCCCAACATCACCAGGCAGGTATAGACACACCCCTAGCTTAGGTGTGCTAAGGCAGGAGCACTCCTGAGGCACAGTTCTGCAATGTACGTACAGTATGCCTGACCCCCCCATGCTGTCAACTATATTCGAGACCTGCACCCGGCTGACTACACACATACACTCCAGGGACCAGCAGCTCACCCTGGTGATAAATGTGATACACCATAGTCAACCTCATCTGCATAGTATAGTCTTCTAATGAATAGTTATATGACCCATACCGAACCTCCAAATTATTAACCACTGCTCAGTGTCACTCAGATCCATACACAACTGGTGATAGGTGCCTTACCATCACCATATTCGATATCCCATGGTCTTCCCAGCAACAAAAAAAATGGTGTCTACATGACTACAACCCATCACCCTGCACACTACAGATGATGTGCATTACCACCACGCCATGGCATATCTACATAGATCCCAGGTTATCACGTACAGATCATCTGGCACAAACATTCAATAGTGCTGATGTCCCCAGACATATGTTCACATCTATGTCCACCTCTACATCTACATATATCATATATATTATTTGTATACATATATAGATAGAAATATATATATATTTATATATATATATATATATATATATATATATATATGTATGTATATACACACATATACATGTACACACATATGTAGATATGGCATTTATATCACAACAGTGGACCACATGACAGCAATCCATTAGACAGGAATGAAAAGGAAACTACATGTGCCACCTGCATCATGTAGTGTTGTTACTATCAAGGCACGTGTGTTATGTTGCATCACACAGGTCAGACCGTATCAAGGGTAAGAGTAGGGTTGCTGACAGTTACTCACCAGACCTATTGGTGAATGTATGTATTGACAACCCAGTGTCTTGGCAGAATATGCGGGCTGTGGACACTGTATAGGTCAGCAACAAAACAAACTTAACACATCCCACAGCTAGCCACCCACAGATACCAACACATATGGTACAACTGCCAAACACACACACCTGCCATACCCTGGAATCGAGCACCTATCTGTCTAGTCTACCACACTACAGCATTATTCAGTAACAGAATGTGCTACCGAGTTCAGGCATTACTGCACTCCCACAGGCATACATCTAGGTGGATGACATCATCCGCAAAGGCAAAGACGCCGATAGGGAATGTGTGTGGAGTGAGCCATCTAAAAGCATTACTCTGTCCCCAGGCAGCTAGAAACACACACACAGTTGGCAGGGCTGGGAGTCGAACATACACCTAACTACCTTATCACACTACAGCATTACACAGTTACAGAACGCGCTACCAAGATTACTAAACACAGCACTCTCAGAGGCATACTTCTAGGTGGATGACATCATCCGCAAAGGCAAAGATGCCGATAGGGAATGTATGTGGAGTGAGCCATCTAAAAGCATTACTCTGTCCCCAGGCAGCTAGAAACACACACACACAAACACAGAGTCACACACTTGGCAGGGCTGGGAGTCGAACATACACCTAACTAATTTATCACACTACAGCATTACGCAGTTACAGAACGCACTACCGAGATTACTGAAGACAGCACTCGCAGAGGCATACTTCTAGGTGGATGACATCATCCGCAAAGGCAAAGACGCCGATAGGGAATGCATGTGGAGTGAGCCATCTAAAAGCATTACTCTGTCCCCAGGCAGCTGGAAACACACACACACACAGAGGCACACACTTGGCAGGGCTGGGAGTCGAACATACACCTAACTACCTTATCACACTACAGCATTACACAGTTACAGAACACAATACCGAGATTATTGAACACAGCACTCTCAGAGGCATACTTCTAAGTGGATGACATCATCCACAAAGGCAAAGACGTCGATAGGGAATGTATGTGGAGTGAGCCATCTAAAAGCATTACTCTGACCCAGGCAGCTGGAAACACACACACAGGCACACACTTGACAGGGCTGGGAGTTGAGCATACACCTAACTACCATATCACACTACAGCATTACGCAGTTACAGAATGCGCTACCGAGATTTCTGAACACAGCACTCCCAGAGGCACACTTCTAGGTGGATGACATCATCTGCAAAGGCAAAGACGCCGATAGGGAATGTATGTGGAGTGAGCCTTCTAAAAGCATTACTCTGTCCCCAGGCAGCTAGAAACACACACACACACACACACACACACACACACACACACACACACACACACACACACACACACACACACACACACATACACTTGGCAGGGCTGGGAGTCGAATATACACCTTACTACTTTATCACACTACAGCATTACACAGTTACAGAACATGCTACCAAGATTATTGGAGCACAGCACTCCCAGAGGCATACTTCTAGGTGGATGACATCATCCGCAAAGGCAAGGACGCCGATAGGGAATGTATAGAGAGTGAGCAGTCTAAAAGCATATTACTGTCCCAAGGTAGACGTAGACAAACACACTGCAGTGGTGTGAGCGGGACAACTGCCTATCAACGGAGCACTATTACAACACTACATAGATACGGGATGCTCCACAGACAGTGCACCCTTCAAGACAGTCAACTAGTGTGTTCAATGTAGGCATCCATCATGACGTGGAAAATGGACATCTGTTGCCTGGATGACCACCATCGCTATACAGGATGTCAGTGGCCATGCCCATACACAGAGGCACATCACCGACACAAGGTGTCACTGGGCATGCTCACACACTTAGTATCACACGTCCGTTTGGAATGTACTGTGTGTCCATCTACACAATGGCGTACTGGGCATGCTCACACACTTAGCAGTTGCAAAGGGCCATCTTGCATGCACACGGATTCTAAACACGGAAGGACACAGTTTGTGCTGTACTGTGTGTCCAACTACACAACAGCATACTGGGCATGCTCACACACTTAGCAGTAGCATAGGGCTGTCTTGCATGCACACGGATTCTAAACACAGAAGGGCACAGTATGGTGTTACTGTCCCCACGTACATGAAGGCTACTCACATGTACTGACCAGTACACACTCAGGAGCCATCACAGATGTCTCAGGTGCAGATCACAGAGATACACGCCACAGTCTACTATGTAGCCCTCAGACATCAATATGTCATTGGACCAGCAACACACAGCCATACATGACCACAACACCGTGTGACTCATGACCAGTGGACTGTACATAAGTCTACAGCAACTGTGCAGACTACACATGTACCGACAGGGTTCCATCATGTGTTATGCATTGCAATGATACCACTGTACATAACCATGTCATTTCTACACATAACAGGGGTCCTGGGTCTTACACAGCTGTGACAGATGACTGTCGCTGTACACCAAAGAACACACATGTTTGGATATGACATACATGTAATCACAGTGGATATGTGCATGGACCACACACACACACACACACACACACACACACACACACACACACACACACACACACACACACACACATACAAAACACATATGTACATAGCATAGCTTTTGCTGTCCTCCATGCAGACAAGTGGCTACAGCAATCACACGCATGCAAATGGAAGGTAGGTCCATGGCTGTTGAATGCTAACAGTACATGAGGTAGCAATGCTGACCGAGGACACATTCCCTCTGTACTAGTTACCCATGACACCCATCATATCATACAACAGTCCATGCATTATGTATGTCATCACACATGTCCACCAATTGCAATGCATACAAACATGGCTACATGAAAGGCATGTAGGACCAATACACATGTACATTTAGTAGTGTGCATGCAGCTACCATGCATGTGCAGTAGCTGATGTATGTAACTCATATGTGTCTAACTACAACATGCGGTTGCAATGCAGCCCCATCATTGACACCTGTATATGGTGAAATACTGACAGTATGGTAGGATGTACATCAGGTATGGATGGATGTGTGTACATAAAGTGGTGATCCACCTTTGCAGATGGATGTTTGCTGGGGACGGCTCACAGGTGTGTCACACGCCATCCTACCATTACATGTTCAAACAGTACACTATGTTACTGTTACTTGATGGTGAAGACATAAAACCTACACAGGGGTCGGGTGTTACTGACTGTAAGTCACTTGACACCTGTAACACTTACATCCTCCTGTGTGCATATAGCAGCACAATTGCCGGAGGTAGCGTTGGTACACATAATGCGGCCAATACTGCTGCATGTCTGTCAGACGTATCATCATATAACAGGTGTATCAGTCACAGTACTGCCATGTGTGTTTGCTTGTGTGACCATATATGCCACATATGGTGGGGAATACATCCCAATTGTTACACACCCCTGTACACTGTTGTAGAGATCTGTACATACTGCAGTGTGGAAAGCATGATGTAGGCAGTGGTGGTGTGTGTATCACACACATGTTAGCTATCCATATGTGAATGACATTTGTGGACTCCACAGTGTGTGTGTTTGTCTGTGTGTGTGTGTGTATGTATGTATGTATGGCTGTCTGGTGCATGGAGTGAGGATGTATGCTACCATACAGAACACACAGGATCACTAACATTCTATGGTGATGCAGTCTACTACCCTGTTGCTGCCATCGGTCTCAGCTGTACTGGCTACCTGTACATGTTTATTCTCTGTGTCACGTTGTGTGGGTGCACAGTACTGTGAGTGTGATTACCACATAGGCAGGGGTCCTCACCTCAACACTATGGAGTGCACGTTATAGTGTTGTTGACTCCGTGAGTGTGGGCATGTTCCTGTAATGTGACAGGGTATTACTGCTACACCGTGAGGCCTCATGCTATCAAGTGGCCTCTAACATTATCATCGGCTGGACCACTGTGTACACCCCCCGCACCATGTCAACATACCTGTGATGTGACCTGGTATGGATGTCATGTCTCTAGCCACTGTAGCCTATTAAACAGACCACATGCTTCTGGATCAGTATATGTGTGGACATCTGTGGTATGTTAGCCTTTCCAACAGTCAGGTTGAGGCTATGTATAGCATGCTGATATTGGCATACGTGCCTGTGAGTACTCCACATTTACACATGGGAAACTGCAAACACTGCTACTTGTTGACACATGCAAGTAGACCATAAGGAGGGAACCAGGGCATCATTACCAACATGCTGTTACTGTTGTTACCGAGACACATACTGTGAACATATAACAATGCATGATAAACCTTTACTACATGGTATGTCTGGTGCGTGTCAACAGTACACAACTAATGTAATATACACTTCTCTCACTATTCTGTTCACCCTGTGCATCAGACCATTTGAACATGTCTCTGCACCGATGGTGTGGATGACAGGGATGTGGCACAGGTTTCATCATATGCACAGGGTGATAATGTTTGCCAGGGGCATAGGCTGCACCAATGGATGACATCATGTGTGCGGGTAAGGGCCGGTGATCTGATTGGACATGTGTGGTCATTATGCATGTGGGTTTTGCTGTGCCCTACAGATGTGTTTGCCATGTGCGTGTATGTGTGCACACAGTACTGCCTTTTGTGAGGCCTACACAGGGGTATTATTGACAGCTCCAGATTGTACAGACCAGGATGTACAGCTCACTGTGTCCAGCCATGGCCACGTGACCTGTGCCTGCCAGGGGTTGCATGGGCACTACCAGGCGGAGGTACAGATTGGCTACTGTCCGACGACACATGTCCACTGGAACTGTGTCCCCACTGGGAATGTCCAGGGCCATGTCCACATGGCCTGCTGTGTCCTGTTGTGGACAGCACAGCACCAGCTGCTCTACTACTACTACCGGCACTACGGGAGTGGGCATGTGAGGTGGCAAGCTCACTTTGACCTGCACTAGGTGGTCAAGCTGGCCTACGTCCATGTGGCCTATGCTTCACTCCTACCAGATGTTCCAGCACAGACAGCTCATGCTCGTGGATTGCCATGCCACGGTCAAGGATTCTGACCATGTCACCCAATCACCTGTCCAGAACATCAGCAATCTGCTGTTGAGCATTTCCCAATGCCTGGATGTTGTCATTTAGAGTGCTGATAGCAGCCCTCTACAGCCTCTGCCCTTCTCTGTTCTGCTGTTCAGCACGTGACTGTGCTGCCATTACAGTCTGGAACATGCATCTGGTGACACCAGCTGCTGTGCTCTGTCCTGCAGGTGCATGTCTGACAGAGGTCCTCCTACGAGCAGCACTGGCCACATGCCTGTGTAGCACATCTGCAGTCATTACACTGATACCATGGTGTGGAGACATGCCTTCTGTTGCCACCACACATTCCTGTTCCACGCTAACAGATGCTGACTGTCCTTCCTCTATGGCCACTGGTGATGAGGTATGTGTTGGCAGCAGAACTGTATGCGGGGAAGAGGGGGACATAGCTGGGACGGCAACCACTGGCACAGATTCAGCCCCTGCCAACCCTGCCTGTACCTCATGCATATGTTCATCACTGCTAGTATCTGTGGGGACACTAACATCAGATGGACTGCAGGAGGGTAATGCACCTACATCACCTGTGAATGCAAAGAAAGACTCTAAATTACAATAGACACACACACACACAGACACAGAGACACACACACACACACAGACACACACACACACACACACACACAGACACACACACACACACACACACACACACACACACACACACACACACACACACACACACACACACAGACACACACACACACACACACACACACACACACACACACACACACACACACACACACACACACACACACACAGACACAGACACACCATGCATGTGATTTGACAGACGGCATGCAGCATGCATGTGATACAGCAGATGGCATGCAGCCCAGACATTAATAGTGTCAGTTAGCATACCTCCCTGGGTTGCACACAACAGCAAGCAGGTGTCATATCAGTAGCCATGCAGTTCACACAATCATGGTAGTAAGCATGCATCCCCGTGATACACCATGTGGACCAGAACAGGTTAACAGTACACATGGCTGAAGTGACCTTGACATGTAATCTGCTGACATGTGCATTAACATGCATACATGTCTGACACAATGATGTCCTGACACATGTACAGCATTGTAATGGGCATCACATTGCAGTGTTGTCTGTATGCCCTACAGATAGAATGCATGTTTAGCAAATGTGCATGAGCATGGAAGGGTGGTGTGAGCGTCTACATTGCTATACAGTGTGAAGTACAGACACTGCACCATTGCATGGCATCAGGAGGCATCTATATTGTTATACAGTGCATAATATGCACACATTGCATAGCCATAACTGCATGCATACCCATGACATAACTGTGGATTGTGACCCACGATGCTGAGGTGTATACACACCAAACCATGATGTGTCATGTGACAGGTCACTGGAAGACCTACAGATGACACCTTTGCACAACTACTACAGAGTCTTAGCTGCCTGGCAACCATGTCCACACATGGCAGACTTGTTAATTCACCATGTCCCACATGACATTGATGTACCACACACACAAGGTGCACAGCTAACGGTGCTGTCCTACAGCAGCAAGGGAAATGTACAGTATCTGTGGCCTGATGTGGTGTCAATGTCTGTGGAAGCTCTACAGGTGACTACTGTCATGCTATGACACAGTCGTGATGTTCACAACATCTTATATGGTAGACTTAAGTGACACCTCCACTAGCTGTGCACAGGCTTTTAGGATGTCCAGTGTACCACATCAACTGTATAATCAGTCAACTAAGGCTATAATTGGACCATGTGTGGACAATGTGCAACAAGGTGTATACACATCACATCTACTGTGTGGCTATATGTCTCTGGCCATCCCCTATGGCCATGTGTGAACATGTGTTGGCCAAATGTTTGTGATGGCCATATATCTCACATGTCTGTGTTGTCCCATATGACATACACCCATAGATGTCAGATATGTCACCATCCACAGGGCTATGCAGACAACGGGTTGTATGTTTGGTATGTGGGGTATGTGTTATGGGATAGTGTGACAATATTGCAGCCAGAACACTACGTGTCTGGAACATGTCAGATGGCACATCACAATGTGTGCACCCATTGCAGGGGCATATAAAACAATGGTGACTCCTGTGGGCTGCCCATATCCCATCTCACTGTGTGGTACTGTTTGCGTACCACATGTGTTGTTCCAATGTATAGTACATATGCCTACATTGTACAACACCTCCACCGTTGTATGCACAGCTGTCCACACATGTAGCAATGACAGATACTGCAGTTTCATGTCGGTGTATCATTTCATTTGTATATATTGCACATGGGTAGCCAGTGTGAATGATTTGAGATGCGACCTGTATATCGTGACTGGACCAAACATCAAGTGTACAAGTGTTAACTGGCCACATGGCGAATAGCTCTATGCTTTAACATGCCTGATATTGATGACAGTCTCACCTGCAACGGACTGATGTCTGTGCGGCACACCAGAGGTACCTGTATAGGAGTGACACAGCAGTTTGAACATTATCCATGACTGTATGACAGCCACAGGGTAAACTGTGTATGTTAACACATTCGCCTGTACAATAGCATATAGTATGCACATGTGTGCATACACAGGGTAGCATATTGTAGTATGCAGCATGTGTGCAAACATACCTTGCATATGATGTTACATTACATAATGTACAGTGACACATGCAACTAAATGGGATATAATAGTCATATGTGCAGTACTGACTTACCAGGCAAGTCCAGGCTCATTGGTTGGGAGACACCCACCTCCACGATGGCAGCTAGTGTTTGTGGATGCTGTTCTGAGGGTGTCCCCAGACTAGCCAGTAGCTCCTCGGTGTGTGTGAGTGGGGGCTGGGTTGGTGGCCCACCACCTGTTCCACCTTGTTCCCTGGCGATTGCAGTGGCACGCTGTTTTGCATGTCGTATCAAGTCCTTGCAATGCCTGTGCACCTGCTGGTAGGTGTGGTTTTGGCCACCCACATCATTAACCCTCCTGCGAAGATCCTGCCCCAGGTCGTCATGCTGCTGGGCATGCTGTGGCACATGGCTGAACAAAACCTCGTAGTTCTCATGGAGGTACAGGATGACGGCATCATCCTCCTGGCGGCTGTATGCTGGCAGGCATGAACGAGGCATTATCTGTAAGACATAATGATGGTGACAGGTCACAGTATCACAGAGATGTACAGAAATACTGCTGCACATACATTTGTAGTAAATCTAGTACATCTGCACAGTTATCTTTGCAAATCATCATGACACTGACACGACTGACATGTTTGTGTCACACACATGTAACACCCGTTATGCATTGGATATCATCACCATGTATGTGTGTCACCTCATTACATTGTTCATACTCCATGTGAATGTTGTCTTGATGTGGGCATGTCTGTTTGCCTGCACTGGTGTTCTTACCTATCAGCACATGCCTGGATGTGTCCACAGTAATGCTGTTGACCTTGATGCTGTGTATATGTCACATATCAACACATATACTGCCTTAATGGACTTGAGCAGTGACAATGCAGACATACGCATGGAAACCTTTGCATGCATGTGTTTTGCCATATACATCTACGCGGCACTGTACAGCAGTTCAACATCCTGCCACGGATCACCTGTGTTGCACATGTGATAGACATGGGACAATGGCTAGTCGGACGTCATTCACAGGGATGGTTATCAACTATAGCATGTACGGGCAAGGTTTCCTAGCTGTATCCGACAGCCATTTTGCCACCACGAGGTGCATCAGTGCCACATTACTGATCCAGACAGTCGATAATACATCTACCATGTGGTCATCTCACCATGTATGACAGAGATGGCATGTGCAGCTTTGATGGACAGGGTTGCATGGTATGGCGGGAGTATGTCACATGTATGGCAAAGGGATCTGTCCAGCATGTGGCGATCCTAGTAGTAGGATGGTGGCTGTCCATGATGTATGTCTTTCAGATCAGGATATGTACATGTAGCATGTCCAACATCATAGTGTAGCGCTTGTCTTTATGCAAGGTAGCCAGCATGCTGCATAGTGGAGGTGAGGATTGTGAAGGCTGGTATCGCCCATCCACACATGGACAATACCCCTTAAAGGTGATATGTGATCCAATATTGGTCACCCAAGTGCTGAGTATGCCTGTCCAATGATCTCCATGCTCATGGATGGCACCCTGTCATGACATGGGTGTCTCTTATGACTACCTAAGAGGCCTGGAGATGTCACCAACTCAGGGAGGTGAACTGCACAGCACCATCCCTTACACAGTGTCCATAATGTTGACCGCAGCCTAGGTGGTAGTTAATGGGTACAAGGATATTCACTTAGCAGTGACAATGCTTATATCATCTGTCAGATTGTGCACATATGTCACACACCTCACCCACAAAGCCCATTCTGTATGTTGTTCACAACACTGAGACAGCTATTGCTCATAGGTCATGTCCATTCACATCCTTACATACACAGATGTCTCACATTTGTCTGTGTGGTATGGGCTACAATGAGGGGGGAGTACAACACATTAACCCTGTTTTACTGTAGCTGCCACTGGTGTGGTATGCACATGTCACTCTGACACCTTTTGTAGTGTTGATTCTGTCAACAGGCCACTGGTAGAACACTCCTGTGACATACAAAGGTACATGTAGTCAAACATCTGTACTGTCATCTACATCTGTACTGCTAACATCTAAGTTGATAATGGTTCATGGACTTGCAGACCATACTCAGCAGGGTAATAGTGCAGTGCCTCCAATTATGTCTGTCGTCACCACTTGTGGGTTGATATTATCCAACACCCTATCTGTATTGCATTTTCATGCTCAGCACTTGTTCAGAACTTGTGAACACTTCATGAGCTACTAATTAATATAGCACCCATTCCAAACCATTTCTCACAAGTACACTGTCTGTCCTTACATTTCCAGCTTGCTTACAGTACAACAGCTGTTGTACACACATAACTCACATATCTTGTTGAATATACAGGCATGTCCAACTGTCACGTACCAGTGCTATTGCCTGTCTATATGATGAATATGGTGTACATGTGGCAATAGAGCGATTGTCTCATGTACACAGTCAATGCTCACCTCCCAACATACGACACTACAGCCTGTGGGAGATGCACATATGCAGCCATGCTGGGGGTAATGCTGTCACCAACCCTGACTGAACCTGACAGTCATGTGGGGACGTGTAACATTTGCAACACACCCCACTCATCACATAGTCTCACAAGATCTCCACCACCACAGGCCACACATACGAGTACAACTTGTGCTGTACCTCTCCATACTCTGTGTAGGCACCAAAGGCAGCCCCCATCACCAAACACAACAACAATAACTTATAGCCCACAGACTCATGTGTGCCCATCACATACAGCCAATAGGGCATTATAACATACACAACACACCAGTCATAGGTGACTCTGTAGGCGGTCATACTGATGTCCCACTCAGCAGGGTACACAAGGCGATAGTCGCTTACATCTAGCTGTTGGGTAACTGGTTCTGCAATATAACCTATGCACCCATGCCACAACTCACCAAGTACAATTTGACTGTCATTCTCCATGTTAGTGTGACTGCCCTGAGATGCAACTTCACAGACTACATGTGCATGGACATGCAATAGCTCACCGGTCTTGTAACCCTGAAGGTATGGGCCAAGCCCTGGGGAGCATTATGCATTCATCTGGACTTGATACCACTGTACAATGACTGACTGTTTCACTTCAACAGACTGCTTCTGCTGTCATCCGGTATCTGTCCGCTTTGACTGACATGGTCAACAAAACACAATGCTTTGGCACAGATGACCTGCACCTGTCAGCCCTGGGAGTACAGATAACATGTAAGGCTCTTGCTGCTCCTATACTGCCTGTCTTGCACAGTTTCCAATAACATTCACCACCAGAATGGGAACAGGCAAGCAAAACATGGGGTCATGTGACTCGATGCTTGACATCTTCATCTCTGACGCATGCAGGCAAGGCACTCCTTATAATGGACCACTTCAATATCTCTGCAGTGACTGGGACCTGCATCTAGGCTCCACAGAGCACACCTGCAATGACAGGTTATACGCAGACCACACCTTTCAGTCATGTATACGCAGACCACACCTTTCAGTCATGTAACCTGGACCAGAACATCCACAGCTGAGGTGTTCCCTTATTCCACTATGTTGTACACACATCCTGGCTAGTTACTTAGCACAATGCATCAAAGGTGCTCCATGTGCAACTAACTGTGGCCAGAACTGCTATACACATTGTAACATGCTTCGGATTCAACAACATACCCCACGGTTACCAGACCTCATTTCTTGGTGCACTGGACAGTAGGGTTCAGACAGGTACTACTGATGTGAGACTGACACTACCCCACACTTAACTGGGATAGCCACTCATGTACCAACACATTAGGCCAACACTGTCCGGAATTCAAAACCTCCACTTGGCTGGATCAACCCATACACACCGCCTCCAAGACCAACAATATCCTAGACATGGAAACTACCAACATGTGACTGGTGTGGTGGGGTTATCCCCTCATTGGTGGATTCTGAACATATGCTAATCACCCTTGTCATCCACATCCCGGCACCACACCCTTCATGGCATACACAGTACAAGAGTACTACAACGCCTACTACAGACATCTTATGACAGCAGTAGTTAACGTCATGACACCCATGCAGATGGGCAATGCACATACAAACGTTGAAACATACCCCAGTGCACTTCATTAGCACTTACACATCTGCATGGATCATGCTATTCAAAACAGAGCCATGATGGTACCCACCAGATAATGGACACCACTCTGGGGGTCCAGTTCCATGGACATAATTTACAACAAAAGGTGGAGGCTGTTGCAAAGAGGAGTACAATCCCATTGGTGGGGTAGCTCACTGGTCAGCCTCAGTAGGGCTACGGGATCCCTCATCACATACTCCAAACCTAGCTACGTAAACATTACTGCGACAGATTCCAGGGTGTACCACAAGGCATTATGGAGGTATGTCAGTAGTCAATGGCAATACCCACATCTGCTCTGACATAAGACAGTTACTCAGGAACATTACAGAACTGAGTGATGTTGGCAACATACTGGCGGATGGGTTCAATGCTAACATTACACCCTCTCACTCCCTACAGGGCCACAATCCATGCAGGAACATCGCGGTGTCCCTGCGGTCAAAACTACACAGTACCAACCTGCACTCTCTAAGGCCTGGAACACTGACTCCATGTGACCGTCCAACATCCCAGGCTGTGATTTACACAAACCTCTGAATGACATGTCTCCCCACTTGGCCAACAGATTCAGTAATAGCCTTGTATCAGACATTGTGGCCCCTGAATGGCACACAGCAACAGTTATCACACTCCACACAGGTGGCGCCACAATGAACGAGAGGGACTATTGCCCTATACGCCTGATTGGACTGTTCTGCAAGGCTATGGGGCACATCATAATGGAAGTCATTCACAGAGACATTGGTGGGCTCCAGTCCTTTGATGCCACCCAGGTTGGACTTGTTAGGGCCAGAGCATGGCTCCTACACCTGGTGGACTCCTTTGATACAGATACCCGGGTAGTTGATGATGGTAAGGGGGTCCACACAGCCTACATTGTCCTCTCATTGGCTTTCAGCACCATTCTCCATTCTGGTATTGACAACATACACATCCACCTGCACATCGACCCCTATGTCTCAGGATGTTATGCAAAGTGGCTCACGAACAGGACCCATACAATGAGGGTAGCATACCATAGTACCTACTGTATTTCAGTTACACTTGGCATACCACAGTCCTCCATCATAGGGCCCCTCATGTTTGGTATTTGCTTTCCTGAGGTACAGGCTAGCACAGAGGGACTTTCCCTGAGTAGCTTTCCAGACAACTGCATACAAAGCACCATGATTGATCCACCAGCTAATACTGACTCCCTCCATAAGGATGTCACTGTGATGGATACCTGATATCAATATCATGGCCTCAAGCTGCATGACACAAGGTGTATGAACATCCCCTTTGCATTACACCAATCACCCACTGACCATCACATAGGTGGTAGTCCCCTACATACATGTCACATTGTACGTGATCGTAGTACATACATATGTAGCACCCACTCTTTTGATAACCATATTGCCACTGTGGCGTGGATATCCTTCTACGTGGCCACCCTTATCTGTACTGGGTTTGTAGCTGGAACATAGGCACCCATTTTACCTCTGAACTCCTGACGTATACAGACATTCAAGGGTACAACACCCCGTTTAGGGTGTACCTTACAGAACAGCTATGGCTTTACATACCGCAACATTAACACACCATGAGAATTATTGAGCTCCGAAGGTTGATGTATGCGGCAGAGCTACGGACACCACGACTGTACACATTTGCATACTGCATACTCAGGGGTGACCTCTGCTGAACAGATAGGGCCCATGTCCACAACAATATTCATGGATATACTCCACATAAGCGACATAAGCAAAAGCCACTGTGAGCAACATGCTCATGGTAATGTGCACACATGCAACGATGAGTGGGATGTGCTTGAGGGTTACATTCCCAAACCAGACACTCAGCATACTTTGGAACATGATTCCTATGTACATCACGCAGGGACACTCAGTAGCTCTGTTCATGTGATACCTCACTTGGTGGATGGAAGACACACATGTACACCAGGGATCACTGCAGTGGCTGTACTGTGCAGAGGTGCAGGTAACACATGGCTCTGCTATTCACAGACAGGACACTACCCTAGAGAGGTGCCGCTGGTGTAAACACTGTAGTTGGGCTTACAGATAGACTTGCCAGACTGCATAGTACCCCACTATGAACCTGTGAAGCTATTACATGTCCTTTGTGCATGGTTAATTGAGTAGCTCTTCCATTTCGATTAGCTATCATGCTGTTACAGTGTCCCCTCACTACAAGCCATATGTATCCTGTTATTGTATATTGTACATGCCAATAGATGATACCTTTGGTATGCATGATATGCCTGTTATGCTGTGTAGAATATCTGACATATCTACCTACAATACTGTACATTACAAATATTTTACATATTATCCCATAATGCAAAGCATACTTGCACAGCAGGACCACCTTAGGCATGTCATTGTCATTATATTCCCATACACATGCCTACTGTGACAGTATATCAACATATACTATCCATTGCTATGGCATGTACTTGTTGGACATACCCCACCACTGATGGCGGGTGGTATGGAATTGTTCAGTTAAAAGCCCTCATGTAGCAACCTTTGTGGTGTCTGTGATGTTTACCTTGTGGCCCACTGCAGGACACACAATTTCTACAAGTGTTACTATGCTCAGCAAGACATCACTACATAATACCTTTTCCCACTTTATGCATTGCGGACACTTTTAATTAATACAAAAACAGGCTATACATACACTAACATACTGAGTGTTCTACATATCTTGTTAGCGTTCAGAACTTTCGTAACTATCTCTCTTACACTTTTTAAACAGTTCTATGGTATGAGCATATGGTTTGAATGTCTGGCAAGTCATCCTTATATACGTTGATACCTGTAAGATGTGGTTTCCCACCGCCAATTGGTGTTCCTGAGTGAATTATTACTTGCACATCAGCTGTGCAGCTACTCCATTCACCAATTACGTGGCAACAGTGGGGTATAATTGAATTCTCCACTTGGGCATTGCCCATTTGCCCTACCTTCGGGGAGACGGCCTGTATTGTGTTTTGTTGTGTGTAATTGCAACTGCTATGTGTAGAGACATGGATATGTTGGATTCATGTCCCCCATGGATTGTGTGTGACGGCTAGAGTATGTGGTTCTACATGTGAGTGTACCTGTCATCTCAACCGTCTGATAAGGGGCTATTGCAAACAAAACCTGTAACATTGCCATCTGTTCAATTATACAACGGCTACGATTTTACATGGCACCTTTAAAAATGTGTCTCTCACAAGGTATGTTAACGCTTCTGCAGATGTAATTGAGTGACTGGATGTTTGTGCTGTAATTACAGTCTGTATTGCTATAGTTTCATGTGTGGGGGGTGTAGGTGGGTGTACGTAGCATATACAGGTTTGTGGGGCTTGCATTTCTACATATTCCATATATGTGTGTGGGCTCCTTCCCTAATTAAAGGCCTATCAGTTAGTAGACTTTTGTTATGGGCATATACATTGGGCCATTGTTAATTGGTTTCTATATAGTATACAGGTGAGGTTGATACTTCCATACCTCCGGAAATACAGCGACATGTAAAGGAATGTTACTAAATGACAGCTGTCCCGTGTATTTCTGTCCCAGATATTTGCACTCATTGCAGTTGTGTTGGTAACTGAACCTCTTTGGCATGGGTTGCCACCTTTTCAAATGGCCATAGTGGGACACTTGCAGGACACACATCGGTGTTTACAGGCCGACACATACCCATGGTCAGTACACAGGATAGCACATACTTTTATCCTGAATACATACTTATTCTTGTAGGACTTTGGCTACTTATCATATTGCATGTAACATTTACATTTCTTACATACAGGCATAACTATTTAATGCAACTATTACATACTATATGGGACATAATAATTTCCTACAATCTCGGACATTTGCCCTTTTCAATGTTTTATGTCAGGACACAACTGCCCAGGGAGGGGCTGTCCCTCCTAATGTGGGACAGGTGGTAACCGTTTGCCTACGGCTAGCTATAACCACACCTACCGCAATGATCTACCTCCGAGTTGGCACTAACAGACACACGATGCACACACACACACATTACAGTCACATGGAAACGCACACGGCACCCTCAACACATACATACACAGACAACGGCAATCACAAACACAGTTGAACACAGTACCTACGTGGACCACAACACTGGCAGCGGTAACTAAATGTCCCTTCACATTGTGATAATATTACTCGTGGTTCTAGTGTTCCGGTACTGTGTTCTTTCGGTCTTTCAGCCTCGTGGTTACGCTTGTCGGTATGTGACACATTCCATAGTTGGCGGTATCCTATTTATTTGTACCTCCATGGTTGTGTACATGTCGCTGACCTATCTATATATTTGCAGATATCGGTGAATCCGTATATATCAACATATATCTCTCTATCACCCTTTCTATCTGTATTATATGTATATATATATATATATATATATATATATATATATATATATATATATATATATATATATATATATATATATATATATATATATATATATATATATATATATATCTGACAGAGAGAGTGACAGGCAGAATACACCTTTCATTGTGTACTTGTCGGTGTATACTGTTTCCTGGACTCCACACATTTGTGTTTGAACCTGTCACATTACGCACCTGCCGTAGGTACATTTTAGCTACCATAGTGTTAGGTGATTATGTACATGACTGCGTGTTCTACTCCTGGCAGTGGTCATTTTACCCTTCAGAGCAGGCACTATTAGTACAGGGGTGAATAATGCTGGTTTCACCTGTTCTGGACATCATTGTCCGTGGTTTGCGCGATATTCAGAGAAGCTTAGCCCTGTTTCGCGCATATCCGTATAATCATATTTAAACGACGCTTACCAGCACTGGGCAGCGCATATTCCCGCTAACATGTGCTAAACATGATCTGATGACCTGCATCTGACATGCATTATTCGTGCCATCGGGATTACGTTACATCCCTTGCAGGACGTGGGACCGGGAACATGCACAAAGCTCACTGCATTTACCACTTGGGCATCTGGGATTTGTACACGTGCTATGGCATTTTGTATGTGGACTATACTACAGCTGTTACTCCATACTGCAATCACATGGGTAACTCAGTTAGTTTACATATGGATGAGTCCTATTAATGGTATGTCCATGTGATATTTAATGGATGTGCTCCAGGATTGGGTATGTATATCACAGTGAGCCACACACTATAATGTGCTACACCTTCAAACGACCGTAGGTGGAGCATGCTGGGGTGACAGATACCTGTCATGGGTACACCCCATGCCTTGACATGACATCCATGATTACATTATGTGGAGCCCCTCATTAACACACCAGGGATCCTGTGCAAAGTGTGTGGAGAACAGTGATTACACACAAGGGATCCTGCGATTGCCTCTGCTCCACTGAGCGACAGTTGGTTACTCGATGTTGTGGTGACAGCAGACACTGTTTGCTTTGATTGGTGTATGGCCTCTGACAATCGGGCGTGTACCTACCAATGTACCTAGGAACCTATATACACACAGTACCAACATATGCTGATAGGTGCATGTACTGTTCAGGTGTTGACATTCCTTGTTCCAATAGCTGTTGTGTGTACAATGGTTGAGGGTTGCCTATGTAGAATTCACACAGTAGCCCACCTATACATTACAATTTACAGGTGGTCGTGTGTGTGTGCCATCCATTTTACTGTGTGTGCAGGTGGAGAGGTGTGTCAGTCCGTAGGGGCCTACACTGTCAGAGTATGTGCTATACATTCCATCTTTGCCAAGCCATAGGCATATTGGGCGCGCCTCCTTCTGCCTACTGGGGCTGGCACAGGGTGTTCATGGTCTGAATCCCTCTGTGCCTGTGATGGCCTTGGCAATTCAATTACAGTGGGCTATGAGGGTCTTCACCATTTTGTCTCTGCTGCAGCTGTTTCCGCAGGATCATATTATGTGGCATGGTTCATACTATGAAGATGTGGGCACACGTGCTTGGAGAGTACTGCAAGGCTCCACCAGATGTGTCCAAGCAATGGAACAGTGATTTCAGCATCCAGAACACATGCTCTATGATGATTCTGGTTTGTGCGTGTGCCTCATTATGACGTTCTTGCATGGGTGTGTGTGCATTTCTGATGGGAGTCATCATCCACGGCTCCAGTGCATAGCCAGCATCCCCCACAAGGTGGCCATGTGGGATGTCCCCCCTGACAAATACCTGATACAGCTGTGAGGCATGCCAGATGTGGGAGTCATGGTAGCTTCCAGGGCTGCCAGCACACACATCCATGATAATGCCCTGGGCATTGCACATGACCTGGCAGTTGATGGAGTGGAATCCCTTGCTGTTTATGTAGTGCCTACCATGCTCTCTGGGTGGTGACTTGATATGTATGTGCATGCAGTCTATCACACCCAGTACCTCTGGGTAGTGTGCCACATGGTGGAAGTGACGCATATTGCTGGCCAACTCCTCCTGAGTTTGGGGGAAGTATATATGCTCATTGGCATGTGGTAACATGGCATCCAGGAACTGGTGTAGTACCTTGGCTGCTGATACCTGTGAGATCCCCATTATATCTCCAGTTGGCCTTTAAAAGGTATCTGTGGCTAGTATTCGCAAGCTTACACATACCTTCGTGTCCACTGGGATGGGTTCCCCTCTGTTGTTTCTGGATCTCAGGCATGGCCAGCACAGCTCAACTATTTGCTGTAAGATGTCCCTGTCCACCCTGTAATGCTCTACTATCTCCAGATCATGTAGCCCCTGGTAGGTAACCCTTGGTCTGAACACTCTTCTCCTCCTCCTCCAGGGCCTGCTGAGGTTGTCAGCATCATCCTCCACAACACCGTCAGTCTCTAACACATGGTGATGAATCACAGCTATGGCAGCTCCCAACATGCACATTTTAAAAGTTCCCCATGTGTTTACACCTATGATGCAGTGTTTGGGAATACACAGGTGTGTGTGGGGTGCTTTCACACTTTATACTATTGTGCTGTGAACACCAATTATGTCATAGGGTGTGTATGTACGATCGTAGCTACTGGGTATCTTATGTGTTTTACTACAGTAACTACTATTGTGGTGCCTTTGGTGATGAATTACATTTGGCTGCCGTGGATTACCTCTTGCCCTTCCCTTTACATTTCTTCACATTTCACCTACCATTTTCTGGCATGCATCCAGCAGCCTGCTTTCATTTGTACTTTCCTAGACCTGGCTTGTCTTGTGTAATGTGTTCTATTGCCGGTCTACTGTAGGTTTGCTTTGCTCTGCTATGACAGTTCTCCTTTCTTGGCAATCCAACACCTCCCCTATCCTGTTTTGCAGGTTTCTGCGAGCAAACTTGTCAGCTGCCGTTGATTGCCCACTCTGAGTTAATAGGTGTTAATTCCTCAGTTGTACTCCAATTACACAACTGCAGCATTTCCTTCTTTTCTTCCCCTGACCTTCCTGTTTGTGCTATGGTGCATGGCATGTGCATCCGCTTACCGGATTTCGGGAACGTTTTCATCCCCATATACATGCGCTTTTGGGCACCATATGTGCTCTCAGCTAAA
>NW_025049111.1:0-25893 GCF_019279795.1 Protopterus annectens | reverse complement strand
ATGATGGGTAGTATGCATGTGGTAGGGGTTGTAAACTGTGTTGTTATGGACCTGGACACAGCTCATGCATGGCTGCACCATGCACAGTACACGTGTCACATGTATCCCTGTTGCCATGTGTGTATGCATTTGCTACATTGTGACATGTGTGTCACATACATGGAACATGGACTGTGGTATGGTATCACAGCTGTCACAGGCAAAAAGAGCTGTACAAGGGTATGTGTCCCATCAACACCGCTACACCCTGTAGGGTGCATACCACAGACATGTATCCACCTTCCATTCGTGGTGTGTATTACCGCCAGTAAGTGTTATGCATGTGGTACATCACAGGCTTCATATGTGTCCTGTGCAGTCCATGCCCACAGCCAGGCAATCACATATATGACATATCCAGACTTTGTTTCACTGTGATACAGCTGCAGTCATGTATCATATCTGTGTTAGGCCCGTGGTATGTGTGGAGCACGCCTGTCCATGTATACCGATATGGGTGGACCACATCACACCTGTGGGATCATTGATAGTACATGTGTACTCTGCATGACGGATACACCGCCACAGACTTGTGGACATGTCACATGCTGTTGCTGGACCGTGAGGCATACTGCTGCACCGATGACATGGTGCTGGCATGGCAGCCACGTGTGTTCACTACAGTGTGTACATCTTCAGCCTGCACCTGCGGACTGTGCTGTCATCTGTGTGTGTAGTAACTGCATGTGTGTCCACCCTGTGCGGTAACGCCGGGTATACCTGGCTGTGACTTGTGGTGTGACTCCTGCATGCCGGATGGCAGCAGAGAATACTAAGTGTGTGAGCATGCCCGGTTGCTGTTGTGGGTGGACACACACGACGGTCCACATCTGCCTTCCATGACTTCACCCCATGTGTATGCATGTCCGCGACTGTGCAGATTCTAAGTGTCTGAGCATGCCCAGTAAGCAGCTGTGCAGATGGACACAGTACAGTGCACACCACTATCCGTTGATACCCGTGTGCATGTCTGTTTCTTCGCGAACCGCCACGCCTGTGGCATGGCCGGTTGCTGTTGTGTGGGTGACACACGACGGTCCACATTCTGCCTTCCATGATTTCACCCCATGTATGCATGTCCGCACTGTGCAGATTCTACGCGTTCGAGCATGCCCAGTAAGCAGCTGTGTAGATGGACACAGTACAGTGCACACCCATCTGGCGCTGATACCCGGTGCATGTCTGTTTCTCTCGCAACCGCCATGTCTGTGGTATGGCCGGGTTGCTGTTGTGTGGGTGGACACGCACGACGGTCCACATTCTGCCTTCCATGATTTCACCTTGTGTATGCATGTCCGCACTGTGCAGATTCTAAGTGTCTGAGCATGCCCAGTAAGCAGCTGTGTAGATGGACAACAGTACAGTGCACACCGCCCCGCCTGCTGATACCCCATGCATGTGTCTGTTTCTTCACAACCGCCACGCCTGTGGCATGGCCGGTTGTTGTTGTGGGTGGACACACACGACGGTCCACATTCTGCCTTCCATGATTTCACCCCATGTGTATGCATGTCCGCACTGTGCAGATTCTAAGTGTCTGAGCATGCCCAGTAAGCAGCTGTGTAGATGGACACACAGTACAGTGCACACCGCGCTCGCCTGCATTGATACCCCGTGGTGCATGTCTGTTTCGCAACCGCCACGCCTGTGGCATGGCCGGTTGCTGTTGTGTGGGTGGACACGCGACGACGGTCCACATTCTGCCTTCCATGATTTCACCCCATGTGTATGCATGTCCGCTTCTGTGCAGATTCTAAGCGTCTGAGCATGCCCAGTAAGCTGTGTAGATGGACACACAGTACAGTGCACACCGCGCCCATCTGCATTGATACCCCGTGTGCATGTCTGTTTCGCAACCGCCTACGCCTGTGGCATGGCCGGTTGCTGTTGTGTGGGTGGACACACACGGTCCACATTCTGCCTTCCATGATTTCACCCCATGTGTATGCATGTCCGCACTGTGCAGATTCTAGTGTCTGAGCATGCCCAGTAAGCAGCTGTGTAGATGGACACACAGTACAGTGCACACCGCGCCCATCTGCGCGGATACCCGCGGTGCATGTCTGTTTTCTCACAACCGCACGCCTGTGGCATGGCCGGTTGTTGTTGTGTGGGTGGACACACACGACTGTCCACAATCTGCCTTCCAAGATTTCACCCCATGTGTATGCATGTCTGCACTGTGCAGATTCTAAGTGTCTGAGCATGCCCAGTAAGCAGCTGTGTAGATGGGCACACATTGCGTACAGTGCACACCGCTACCTGTCTGTGATGATACCCCGCAGTGTATGTTACCCCTTCACTAATCGCTTAGGTGTGAGGGCATGGCCAGTACGCCATTCGGGGGTACACACTACAGTCAGCACTGATGTCTGCTACTAGGCGTGTAGCCATGGCCAATGACATCCTGCATAGCCATGGTGACCATCCAGGTGAGTCATATGTGGTTGGTATGCCACAATGGCTGCCTACATCGTGCATGCCGGATGCCCTCTCATAGGGTATACTGTCTGTGGTGCATCCTGTATCCATGTCGTGATGTTGTGCTCCGTGGTTAGTTGGTATTCCCGAGTGCAGCACTACCGTGTTACTGTATGCCCACCTTGGGATGGTAACATGCTGTGTGACTGTGCACTCTGTCTTCATTCCCTATCGGCTGCCTTGCCTCTGCAGATTATATCACCCACCTAGGGGTATGCCTCCTGACAGTGCTGTGCTCAGTAATCTCGGTAGCGCGTTCTGTAAATGCATCATGCTGTAGTGTGTTCATGTAGGTAGGCGTAGGTTCAACTCCAGGCCCTTCCCCGTGTGTGTGAGGTGTGTGTGTTTCCAGCTGCCTCTGCAGATGGTCATGCTTTTAGACACTTCGCAACACACACCTTGGCTATTGTCAGCTATTCCTTTACGGATGATGTCACCCACCTAGAAGTATGCCTCTGACAGCGCTGTGCTCAGTAATCTCGGTAGCGCGTTCTGTAAATGCATCATGCTGTAGTGTGTTCATGTAGGTAGGCGTAGGTTCGACTCCCGGCCCTTCCCCGTGTGTGTGTGTGTGTGTGTGTGTGTGTGTGTTTACAGATGCCCTTGGTGAGAGTAGTTCCTTTAGTCACTTCTCAACACATACATTGGCTATTGGCATCTATTCCTTTACGGATGATGTCACCCGCCTAGAAGTATGCCTCTGACAGCGCTGTGCTCAGTAATCCCGGTAGCGCGTTCTGTAAATGCATCATGCTGTAGTGTGTTCATGTAGGTAGGTGTAAGTTCAACTCCCGGCCCTTCCCCGCGTGTGTGTGAGGTGTGTGTGTGTGTGTGTGTGTGTGTGTGTGTGTGTTTCCAGCTGCCTCTGCAGATGGTCATGCTTTTAGACACTTCGCAACACACACCTTGGCTATTGTCAGCTATTCCTTTACGGATGATGTCACCCGCCTAGAAGTATGCCTCTGACAGTGCTGTGCTCAGTAATCTTGGTAGCGCGTTCTGTAAATGCATCATGCTGTAGTGTGTTCATGTAGGTAGGCGTAGGTTCGACTCCCGGCCCTTCCCCATGTGTGTGTGAGGTGTGTGTGTGTGTGTGTGTGTGTGTGTGTGTGAGGTGTGTGTGTGTGTTTACAGATGCCCTTGGTGAGAGTAGTTCCTTTAGTCGCTTCTCAACACATACCTTGGCTATTGGCATCTATTCCTTTACAGATGATGTCACCCGCCTAGAAGTATGCCTCCGACAGCGCTGTGCTCAGTAATCCCGGTAGCACGTTCTGTAAATGCATCATGCTGTAGTGTGTTCATGTAGGTAGGTGTAAGTTCAACTCCCGGCCCTTCCCCGTGTGTGTGTGTGTTTCCAGCTGCCTCTGCAGATGGTCATGCTTTTAGATGCCTTACCATGGAAACAACAGTATATCACACTATGACAGAAAAACAAAAAATATATTTTAAAACTTAAAAATATATATTAGCTTAAAAAATATAGAACTATTTGAGAGGTCTTGCTTTTAAAATTGGTTTCGAGGGGATACATTCGTTCAAGCCAACACTTTTTTGTTTTTCTGTCATAGTGTGATATACTGTTGTTTCCATGGTAATAGTTCCTACTGGGATATTCAGGAAATGATGTGTTGAGACAGGATATGAGGTATTATTATCTGAAGTTTTATTGGGATATTCAGGAAATGATGTGCTGAGACAGGATATGAGGTATTATTATTTAAGGCTCTATTTTTTCTGTTTTTAAATGAAACGTCTGAAGAAGAGAAGGTTGTTCTTGAAAGCGCTTACGTGTTTTACTTCATTAAACTGAGTTCTTTTTATGCTGGGACTGCTGCTTTGTCGTGGATTGTTTGTTGCTTAAATATCTGGTTATTAGCCTTGTTTATTGGGACACACACAGTGTGCTTTGGTCTCCATCATTTGCTGGGGTTGTTGGCTATATAACGCTTTTCTGGGTTGGCTACGTGTTTACAGCTATTTGCTTCTCATTTTCACGATGGAGAAACCTGTGGATGATTGCTCTGCTGATGTAGTGATTATACGACGGTCTCCTGACCATCCTACTGCACCGAATGGTGTACAGACATTATTGGATTCCTCGATGAAAGGACCTCTTTCAGGACTCTTAACGGAAGGCAGTAACCCTTTACTCAAGGTAGATGGTGCTTGTACTCCGAATACTGTTGTAGATATAGACAACAGTGCTCAGCTAAGACAGATTAAACGAGACTTGGAAAATGACTTAAAGTATAAGAGGCTGCAGCTTCAAAGACAACACATGGAAGCGAGTATATACCACAAGGTGGTCCCTAGAGGTTTGCGCATACTTACCATGCCGACGTATGGGAACGCCTACCCGGACCTTCTCGCAAAGTGGCAGGTAATAAACTTGCAAGCCAGTAAGGCCTATATGGAACTCATTATTGAATATTTTAAACCTGTGGAACAGGAATTATTAGTCAATATTAATAGACACCAACAACGGCTTTTAGATATTGTTGGTGGTGATTTAACAGACTCAATTTTATATGAATTATCTGAGAGTTATTCGCTTTGGTGATACACTACTTAGAAGAAAAGAAAGCTTTGTAGGGATCAACATGATTTTAGAAACAACAATGTGTTTGTGTGGCCAAAAGCTGCTTATTCCATGCAAACACGGAATTCTGCTCAACGTCAAACAGTTTATAATAACAATACCAACAATGGTAATACCTCTAATGAACCCTGTGTTAATAATGTGACTGTTCAACCACCTTTGAATAGTATAACACAGCCCATAGCTGGGGCTAACAGGGACGAAGGTCACTCTGGAGCCAATAGAACTGGTTGTAATATTGCCTCAGGGGAATCTGGTGTTACCGCTCATACGTCAACACTTATTAAATCTAGCTATTTTACTCCTTCTGGAGAACAGTCGTCTACTCCATCAGGAAGTACAGTACGTGCTGATACGGTGGTACGGCGCAAAGTACAGCCGGATAAATTACAAATTAAGGACAAACCGGATTTTGAGGTACCCTGCCCATTCGAGCAGGGAGAAAGATAGATCGATTACGATCAAACCAGGGACTTCAAGAGAAGGGACACATCCACGGAGGGATACCACCTCCATGGAAGGAAATGGAACAACAGCTGATAGTCATGAACATTTCCAAACATGAACTCACTACAACAGAACTATCAGTTTTGAATAAAGGTCTTACCTTTATTCCGAGCATGAAAACTGATTTAAGTGATGTTCTGATAGCTTTACGCATGTTTGTTAGAAATGTGAATTTGAAGTTATTGTACAATAGTTATGTCACTTCTAATGAAGCAAGTTTTAAGCGCAAGAGTTTGATTAATCCACCGTTACATCCTAGCTTGGAATTATTTATTAAAGGTATTGAGAATGATGCCTATCATGGTATGGGTTTTGTCAGTTCCGGTGATAATGGTAACTTAACTACTGGGGAGACAGAGGCCCTTTCAGCTTTGAAAAATAATGATAACATCATTATACGACCAGCGGACAAGGGGGGTAAAGTCGTAGTAATGGATCGCTCTTATTACATTAATACTATGAATGCCATGTTAAGTACGTCAGAATATGAAAGGGTAGATTCGATTAATGTTATCGAGTGTTCTAGAACTATTATGAATACGTTAGGTGAATGTGTGACACTAAACATCATCACAAGAGATTTGTACAACTATTTCACAGTCGATACACCACTAATACCATGCATTAGTGGACTCCCCAAGGTACACAAAAATCCCACTGTTCCACCAATAAGGCCCATTGTTGCTGGAGCTGGGTGGTTGACGGAACCTATTTCCGTATACTTAGATTACAGGTTAAAATCGATTTTATCGAAATATCCATATGTTTTGAAGGACACTGTTCAGTTCCTTGGTGATTTGTATACACGGGTTGAGAATATACACAATTGTGATGAGGTTCTATTAGTTACTCTTGATGTTACATCTCTTTTTACTTGCATTCCCAATTCGAGGGGTATACTAATGGTGAAATCTTTGCTTTACCAGCATATGCATGCCTCTGAAGCTGACTTTCTTTGTCTCCTTTTGGAGATTGTATTAGAGAATAATTTTTTCTTGTTTATGGACAGGATGTATAGACAGGTATCTGGGGTAGCCATGGGCACCAGCTGTGCCAACTCATACGCCAATTTGGTGATGGTAGCATGGGAGGAAGAGGTCATGTTGGATAACATCAACATCGCCTTCTACAGGCATTTTGTGGATGACCTCTTCCTCTTGTGGCATGGCACTGGTGCCT
Source organism: Protopterus annectens (assembly GCF_019279795.1). Taxonomy (NCBI): domain Eukaryota; kingdom Metazoa; phylum Chordata; order Ceratodontiformes; family Protopteridae; genus Protopterus; species Protopterus annectens. The sequence continues at coordinate 19,085 of NW_025049111.1, read as the reverse complement.
CTTTAGATTTGTTTTTTCAAAGACTTAACAATATGGAAGGTTTTTTGAGGTTTACGATGCATTCATCTGATACTTCTATTGACTATCTAGATACCACTATATACAGAGTGGGCAATACCCACCATACCAAGGTATTTAGAAAATCCTGTCATACCATTTCTCTCCTCAGTATGGATAGCATGCATGATCATAGAATTTTTGACAATATAGTGAAGGGGCAGGCACTAAGGGTTTCTCGACTCTGCTCTGGAGAACTGGAGTTTAACTCAGAACTGGAAAGTTTAAAAACTTCCTTCATTAGTAGAGGATATTCAAATGCGGAGGTAAACAGAATTTGTGAACAGGTAATACAGCTCAGAGGGACGAGGGGACAGCCCTATTTTTCAGCCAGAGGTCCGAATAGTACTGCCCCTAAAAAAATACAATGTAGAGTTCCGTTTGTACTACCCTTGGGTAGCAATATCTCTACTGTTGAACGAGTTATTTTGAACAACTGGGATATCTTGATGATAGATCCAGAGGTATGTGGGATAGTTGGTAATTGTCCCAATTATGTCTATAGCAATAGTAGAAACTTGAAACAATTGTGCTTCCCTGACCTATGTCGTAAGAAAGGTACTGTTACTGCTCCATGGCAATTTGGTAATAAGAAATGTGGTTCCTGCCCTCAGTGTCAATTCATTGACACATCTAGATTTTTTCGCAACCCAAATGATGGGAGGCTGTGGGAAATCAGAAACAGCTTTGACTGCAACACTAGACATGATGTCTATGTTGCTTGCTGTCAGACCTGTTTCTACACAGGGAAAACGAATAGGTCACTTCGCGAAAGAATTAGGGACCATATGTATGCCTATTGTAGACAAGTGATGTATAGTGCAGTTTCAAAACATATGCTTACAACTGGTCCTGATGATAAGTTCTTGTTCCAGGCTTTGCATTCTGTAATTCCTAATATACGAGGAGGTGACCTCGTAAATTTAACAGAAGAAATGGAAATCAGGTGGATTCTTCGTCTTGCAGCACACAGAGGTGTTGGCTTGAACGAATGTATCCCATTGAAACCAATTTTAAAAGCAAGACCTCTCAAATAGTTCTATATTTTTCAAGCTAATATATATTTTTATGTTTTAAAATATATTTTTTGTTTTTCTGTCATAGTGTGATATACTGTTGTTTCCATGGTAATAGTTCCTACTGGGATATTCAGGAAATGATGTGTTGAGACAGGATATGAGGTATTATTATCTGAAGTTTTATTGGGATATTCAGGAAATGATGTGCTGAGACAGGATATGAGGTATTATTTAAGGCTCTATTTTTTCTGTTTTTAAATGAAACGTCCGAAGAGAAGGTTGTTCTTGAAAGCGCTTACGTGTTTTACTTCATTAAACTGAGTTCTTTTTATGCTGGGACTGCTGCTTTGTCGTGGATTGTTTGTTGCTTAAATATCTGGTTATTAGCCTTGTTTATTGAGACACACACAGTGCGCTTTGGTCTCCATCGTTTGCTGGGGTTGTTGGCTATATAACGCTTTTCTGGGTTGGCTACGTGTTTACATATATATATATATATATATATATATATATATATATATATATATATATATATATAAAAAGAAAATATATATATATATATATGTGTGTGTATATATATGTATGTATAATAAATATATATTTTATATATATATGTAGGGCGGCCACAGTGGTGCAGCAAGACGTTATCCAGTTGGATCCTTGGGTGGGGTGCCTTCTGTGCGTAGTCTGCATGTCCTCCCTGTGGTTGCGTGGGTTTTCTACGGGTGCTCTGGTTTACTCACACATCACCAAGACATGATGTAGGTGGAGTGGACAATATAAATTGGCCCTAGGTATGAGTGCATGCATGTGTATGCCTTTTGTGTTAAGGTTGGGCGCCGGGCTGTGACCTCGGCAACGCAAAACTCCACTGTCATTCATGAGCGGACATAGACCACAACATCAATATCATAGAGAGCATCTTTAGCATACAGAGCAGTCATGCTCAAATGATATGTACTCTGTCTTTTACTTGTACCTTATTGCTGTCATGTAACACTTGAGTAAAGTTAGTGTCATCTACTCTTATCTTGTCAAGGCTTTTCTCTCTGCACTATAAGGGTGAGCAGTATGCCTTCAGTTATAACTGAAATGTGATGAAGTCATAAGAAATTAATGGCTTTTATTGCATGTATATCCCTGTATGCTAGACAGACTTTTTGTGTCTAATTAGAAGTAGTCAGTAAAACCTTATGCATATATAAATAAACAGATACACACAATCCATGTGAAATGTTATTTTCGTTTAAATTTACACAATAAATTAAGTAAGCAGACAGACAGGTGGCATGTGAAGTCATAGTTTTATTTATTTCACAACTTCATAACTATCATGTCTAGGTATAGATGGATGAAAAATGACAATTTGCTGATTAATTATGACAATGAAGGACAGCTATAATACACACTGTCAAATTATAGGAACAGCATTGCACATAAAAATAAAAAAATTACTAAAATAAAGAGAGCCTTCTATACTGAATATAGCCACTCTATTAAACATCTTATTTATATTTATACATTTCACATATGTACATACATAGAAATATTTCGCTCGAGCAATAATGCCATTATTGCATGTAAAGATATAGTTAGAATTTGACCTTATTTCCAGTTCTTACATTTGTTCAAATATCATCTTGCTTGAATTCCTCTTCTGCATGTAGACCAACTGTTTGACATTCCTTTGGAAAGTGGTATAATTCTTTATTCTATTTATATTTTAGTGTTTTTGTCTTGCACTATAGAGCTGATGCTGTGACTCAAAAGGGTCTCTCAGCCTCCCACTTACATGGTTATCAGTCTAAAATTAATAAGAACAACAACAAATAAAAAGGTGAATAAAGAAATAAGGGCAAAAAAATGTAAATGATTTCAAACATTTAAGTTTAATTAATGGTACCTTGTCGAGTGCAGTGCACATTTATTTCTTGTTTCATCACATACTGAAATAAACAAATGTTGCTTGACATGTACCATGTTGTGCGTGTATATAGTGGTTAGTCTTACAGTACATAAATCGCAGTCAGGGGTATTGAAAATGGGTAAATTGCACAGTGTGAAAAGCATAACTAAGCATTCATTGTTGATGTGAAGGGAATCTGCAATTCAGAGATATCGGTAGCACAGTCATGAAAAAATATGCCATCAGTAATGTATATTAATGACCTTCGAATTGACAGTAAAAAGTTATGGCTTATAGAAATACATACATCGATCAACTGATGTTATTGTCTGGATATCTATTCGATATGTCTGGATATATATTCAATATGCAGCATGTACATTTGTAAAATGCCTTGTAATTATATATTCGTTTGATAATTTCATCATTATATAGTAGGCAAGCAGTTAAAATGACTGAATAATAAGCTTAGCCAGCTAAGACTACGCACTGCATAGTCAGTTAAGCTCCATGGACCAGAAGGACCATGCTGCATAGCGCAAAGAGGATTTATGATTTCCAGGCTATTCATTCAGAATACTGAATACTGACCATGTCGTGTATTGCTTAACATGCACAGGAAAGTTTTATTCAGTGAGTGTGCCAACACTCAAGTAAGATTAAGATCTGTAAAAATGTAGGTGAATGACAGAAAGAATACCCTTGTTACTTGATAGGTTAATTGGTAGTTAGTAGGATACTGACCCAAAGGTCTTTATAAACATATCCGTGGTTACCCAATATAATACTAGAGAAACACAATATTAAGCATCTAGCCTAACGTCAAAATCTTAGTTAACAATAGATGCTCATATGTAGGAGCATAATAGGTGAAATCACGCAAGTGAATTTATGGGTTTCCATGCAGTCATATGGGCTACATGTAAAGAGGCTCATAGAGGGGCTCTGTTTGATGTGAACTGCTTGCCTATTCACGAGGAGTGGCAATCTCAGACATATCTGTCTCTCCAGCAGGTCCTATTTATGACTCAGTGCAGGATAAGGTGTATGGAGAAAGTAACCCTTATCCCTTTATTCTTGCTGATGTGCATAAGTTAGGTTTGGAATATGACATTGCTGGGTATGTGGGCACAAGTCTCCAGTAAGTAGTCTGTATGCTACTGAGTACAGTGACAGTGATTTGAGTCTGTCACTGCGTGACATGTGGTGTAGACCCTGTAATTTTCTTGCTTAAAATTCTCTTGGGTCTATCAAGTTGATGCTGGTGCGAGGGTAGGTAAATACAAAGGGTGCATTGTACTCAGTTATTTGTCTGATGAGGGTTGAGTATAGGGGAGTTAGGAGCTGTTTTGCTCCGGAGGCAATGCCTTTGCTAATGTAGTGAGTAATTTAGAATGCCTTACTTACCACAGTAGATACATGGTGGTTAAAGTTTAGCTACAGTCAACTTGCATTCCCAATTCTATCAATAGTGAGTTGTTACTTAGGGTATTATTATTTATATGGTAGTCTGCATGGATATCATTTTTACCTCATGGGATGATAATCCATTTTTTAGCACTGAGTTGGAGTCCATGACTTGGACAACAATCATTGAATTGTGTAAGTCCCTCTTCAAGTATATTGACATCTTCTGGGTACTAAATGATTATACCTAATTTTCATTCATCAGCAAAGTTAGACACACGACTATAGTTTGGCCTGAACTTCTGAGAAGTGTATGCAAAACAATAGGGGGCCAACACTGACCCCTGTAGAATCCCTCTGCAGACAGGTGTGCTGTCTAGCTAAAGTCACAAATTTTGAATGAGCGCTATCTGAAGGTGAGACAGTTAGCAACACACCTCACAACATAAGGGTTTATATTCAACTGGGAAAGATTATCAATGATGCATGAATGTGCGACTGTATTAAAGACCATTGCTAAGTCAAGGTTGGATGTATGCACAGATTTTCCTTGATATATGCCTCTAGTGATGATTTTTAAGTCATCTGTCTGGTTAAAGAGGCATGAACTTTCTTTTACAAAACCAAAATGTGTGAGATTAATGGTTTGTAGGTCATCTATATCCTTATTTATAGGATTCATGATAATTTGTTCCATGGTCTTACAGAAAAGGATGGTTAAAAGTATGTCTCTGTAGTTTCTGTAGTATGAGTCTCATTTTTAAAAGTGTTGGCAAGTGCCATATGTGAAATGGGAAAAAAACTGTTACTCATAAAACTAGCAATAAATGGTCAATGAGATGAATGCTAAAAGGAGCAGGCTATACTGTCACCATAGTGAAAATACTTTGGACATGACACTGAATGAGTGTCTGCATGTATATATGTATGTATATATATATATATATATATATGAGCCAACACAGCACATGTATGGGTGTGTGTACATCTGTGCACATAAACAGAGACACACAAATTCAGACACAGATTTTTGTGTCTGTGTGTGTATGTATATATGTGTATGCATTTATTTGCACCTTTCTTCTTGGGTCGCCACTGAAATGTGACTTTTCCCTCAGTTTTACTAACCCAAATAACAACAACAAAATACAAATTTAGAAATTAATATATATATATATATAAAAAGTGTATATTTAAATATGCATAGACACACACATTTGAATATATATTATATATATATATATATATATATATATATATATATATATATATATATATATATATATATATAGACACACACACAGACATACACACACACGCACACAGAAATTAACACCAACATAAATTATGATTTGATCTGTGAATACATTGACTGAGACACCGACAGAGGCTTAGAGTCATAACCTAAATATATTTATATAACCTTTGTAACCATATACACAGCATAACTATTCATTCTGAGAAACCAATATTCTGCATGTATGCGTTTAGTTTTTTCTTTAAATGTCTCAACGTTTTATCAAAGTTACATGCGACGAACAAATGAGTAATGTCTCTTTATGAGTGAGTGTGTGTGTGTGTGTATATATATATATATATATAAATATATATATATGCATATATATATATATATATATATATATATATATATATATGTATATATATATATATATATATATATATATATATACATGTGGGTGTGTGTGTTTGTGTGGGTGTGCGTGGGCATGTCTGATTAATTTGATCATCTGTGAAAATGGACATTTGCATTGACATATCAAAAAATATAAAGTAAGCAATTGGATGCAGGATAAATTGGCTTCCTGTGACATATTCATGTGGAAGACATTATGTACTCCTTGCATTTCTTCAGAATTGATCACAAATGGCTAAGATTGACATAATTGGCCATAGGAGAGGAAAGAGTTAAAACTATCTGAGCAGAAGTATAATTTGCATCAGTGTTATGCATAAGACTTTTGAACTTCTGACTGCAGGAGGAAATGCTGACAACAGGTGGAAGTCGACTCATCTGATGTTAATTTACTTGTTGAGATGTAGATGGTAGACACACATAACAAAGGAGGTCTTGAAAGTATGTAAGACCAAAGACATCCTCGGTTGATGTCAAGGTAATTGTTGAGAGGAAGGTGTAAATGCATAACAAAGAATGGACAGGCAATCTCAAAGGAACAAAATCAAGGTATTTAGATGCCTGTGTAATATTTCTAAGGATTAAGGCAGAATTCCATAACAAAGGAGGGCGAGGTGATCTGCATGAATAACACAGCAACATGCTCAAAGTGTGTGAAGCACAAAGTGTTTTTTTTTCCACTGCTGGCATCAAACCAATATAGTCTCATCTCTCACTCCTTAGAAGTAAAATGTGGTAATAGTTTTGAAGTGTGACTGATATGTGGAGACATAATGTATAAGGATTAAATAAATAATGCAAGATTGGAGATATGTATGCCATATGGCATATGGTTGTGCCCCTGTTCCAAATCAGACTAGGCATTTATATATCAGATTAAACTTAGCTCTGCTTATCTAAGACTAGAAATGTGCCTGAATGGCTATCCACAGCTATAATGCACCATGATTCCTGTTTACAGAAATGCAACAAAATGTAATTGAATGTGATGAGTATCTGTAAATTTAGCTGTACTTGTAAATGTCTCATATTATAAATAATATTGTGTTTTTTCTTACTGTGTTTGTTGGAGCTTTTCTCCTCCAGCCTCCACTGAAAATGGACATGTATCCAGTTGGACTAGCCCGGTCAACAAATTTAAAAATAAAAATAAATAAAATAAAATAAAAATATAGAGTGTTAATAGTGGCAGAGAAGGAATGGTCAATGGATATCCATAGATAGACCTGAACAAGCATGGTATACCTGTGTGTGTAGACATGATGATGGCCATCTGTACAATGCGAATAATACGGAGCAATAAAAAATGAAATAAATAGTTTTTATGAGGGACTGTAGTTTTTTGATAATAACGATCAGAGATGCCTTCCCTTTTAGGGATTTTGCCCTATCATGTAGCAGCTTCCTCCTTCTGTTGTATAGTTTATTTATGGCTGGGGTCCACCAGACAGGACGCCTGCCCTTGGGGGATTGGGTCTTGGTTTTATTGCATGATCCATGCATTCCTGAAGGTATCCATAGAATGTGTTTGTAAAGGATTCTGCAGTTTGGGCCGTAGTTTAACCTGGCCCGGGGGCTTTGAAGGATTGCACCTCGGTTTTGAGGAGTGTGAAGTTTGCTTTAGAGAAGTTCTTCACTGTGGTTTTCTGGGCTGGTGGTGGGGTTGGGATGTGGATATCCAGTGAGATTAATTTATGGTCCGATCTTACCAGTGAGTGGTATACCTTTGGTATGGAGCATAGAGTCCCCATGTTGCTGATGATCTCGTGGAGTATGTTTTCCCCTCTTGTGGGAGTGGTATACATATATATATATATATATATATATATATATATATATATATATATATATATATATATATATATGTGTGTGTGTGTGCGCATGTGTGTGTATTGTATTTATATATAACTATATATATATGTATTCAGGGTTCCATCCTGGGATATCTCCTGTTTGGTATCTACTTCTGTGAAGTACAGACTAACACAGAAGGCCTCTGGCTAACGAAGTGTGCAGATGACTGGAAACTAGGAGCCATAGTCAAGTCTCCAAATGATGAGGACATCCTACCGAAGGGCCTCACTGAGACAAGATGCCAGGTGTCAGAGCCATCATGCCAGAAAGTGAATGCTTTGGCAAGGTCAAGATAGGCTGTGTGAACAACCTTACCTCATGTGTGGCTTTGATGACTGCCTCAAAGAAGTCAGTCCGGTTACGGAGGCATTTTCTTCCTTTCACAAACCCAAAGTGGGTGGGATCCATAGTTTGGAGGTTAACAATGTCTTTGTTTATGTATTTATATATAAATATGTGTGTGTAAAAAAAATATATATATATGTGTGTGTATGTATATATACACATATAGATATATATGTGTATATATGTATAATAAATAAATATATATTTTATATATATATATATATATATATATATATATATATATATATATATATATGTATAATAAATAAATATATATATGTAGGGCGGCCACAGTGGTGCAGTGGTTACGATTGTCGCCTCACAGCAAGATGTTATCCAGTTGGATCCTTGGGTGGGCTGCCTTCTGTGCATAGTATGAATGTCCTCCCTGTGGTCACGTGGGTTTTCTATGGGTGCTCTGGTTTACTCACACATCACCAAGACATTATGTAGGTGGAGTGGACAATATTAATTGGCCCTAGGTATGAGTGCATGCATGTGTATGCCTTTTGTGTTAAGGTTGGGCGCTGGGCTGTGACCTCGGCAACGCAAAACTCCACTGTCATTCATGAGCGGACATAGACCACAACATCAATATCATAGAGAGCATCTTTAGCATACAGAGCAGTCATGCTCAAATGATATGTACTCTGTCTTTTACTTGTACCTTATTGCTGTCATAAAACACTTTTGAGTAAAGTTAGTGTAGTCTACTCTTATCTTGTCAAAGCTTTTCTCTCTGCACTATAAGGGTGAGCAGTATGCCTTCAGTTATAACTGTAATGTGATGAAGTCACAAGAAATTAATGGCTTTTATTGCATGTATATCCCTGTATGCTAGACAGACTTTGTGTCTAATTAGAAGTAGTCAGTAAAACCTTATGCATATATAAATAAAAGTACAGTTTTGTACCTACCATAAATGTAGATGTTAGAGTGCTAATACAGCTGCAGTCATAACAGATGGGTTCTCCTGCCGTCAGGCATGTCCTCGGTCGGCCGAATTCCAAAGTCTTGGTCCAGCATCGGTAGTCGTCGCTTCTTCCCTGACGTCAGTGTGACAGGGGTATAAAAGAACCAGCCTACACCATTTTCTTCAGTTTTTCTTGCCCCAGATGTCAGGTGCCCCCAGAAGGAAGGCAATACATAAATTTGTGTAATAAAGCAATGCCATATAATCAAAATAGAGTAGTTGGAAGCAAATACACCATAAATGAATACCCCAATCAGGTTGTATGAGGAGGTGTTAGCCAATAGGCCTGTCCCAAGAGGGGAAGGAGGGAGGGAAACCTGGACTGCAGCTGTATTAGCACTCGAACATCTACATTTGTGGTAGGTACAAAACTGTACTATGTACTACTCAAACAACATTTGTCACTTAACTGGCTATGTCAATGTATCAAGCCAGGCTAACTCGAATATGTAAAAGTCTGTTAACCAGTTTAATGTGTAATTCAATTTAATCCTGACTTGTGCTCAGGACTAACTGTAACCTGTGGAACTTGTTTAACTTGCTTACTTATGTAATCTCTGTAAATAGTCTGTTTGTAATATGTAATGCTGGTATTATGTAATGCTGTATCTGCTTACCCTTGGAACTTTTCTCCCCGGGCCTCCGCTGAAAATGGACATGCATCCAGTCGGACTATCCCGGTCAACAAATGTAAAATAAATAAAATGTTCATCGTGCATACAGCTGCAGTCATAACAGATGGGTAGAATCCCAAAGCTAAGAAAGGGGTGGTAGGCACTAGGTGGAACTAGGAGAAGCCAGGATGCCCTGCAAGACTGCAGTGGCAAAGCCTGCTCTAGTTTTGCAGTATAATGGTAGGTGGTAGTGCTTGGAGAAGGTATGCACAGAACTCCAAGTGGCTGCTTCCAAAATATCTTTGGTAGGAACTCCTCTGAGGAAAGCTGCAGAGGCAGCTGTGGCCCTTGTGGAGTGAGATCTGATGCCTGCAGGTACAGTTTTGCCATAAAAAGAGTAACAAAAGCATATGCAGTGGGCTATCCATTTTGAGATTGTCTGTTTTGGAAATTGGCTTCCCTTGAGCTCCTATAGCATAGGACACAAAGAGCTGTTCTGATTTTCTGAAAGGATTTGTTCTGTCCAAATAATAATGCAGTTGTCTGTGGATGTCCAAGGAATGTAGTAATCTCTCCCCTTTGTTTTGAGGATAAGGATAAAAGGTAGGTAAGTGTATAGCCTGATTCAAAGCTACCCTGGATACCACTTTTGGCATAAAGGATGGGTTGGTTCGTAAGGAAACTCTGTCCTGATGGAAGATGATAAAAGGCTGCACAGCCATGAGGGCTTGTAGTTCCGAGACCCTACGAGCTGAGGTAATAGCCAGAAGGAAAGCTGTTTTCCAGGACAAATATTGCAAATCTGTTGAGGCAGCTGGCTCAAAAGGAGGCAAGGTCAGCTTTTCAAGAATGAAATATAGGTCCCAAGCATGTATTGGTTGTTTCCTTGGGGGTTTTATATTCTTAGCCCCTCTGAGGAACTGTCTTAAGAGGGGGTGAGAGAATAAAGGTGGATCAGTGTTGTATTCTACAGAAATGGCTGAGGCATGGATTTTGATGGAGGAGAATGAAAGTCCACTGCTTAGCAGCTCAGCTAGATACTGTAATATGAGGTAAATTCAGTTTTCCCGGATTCTGGCCCTTTTTCTCATTCCAGGCACAAAACCGTTTCCATTTTGCAGAGTAAGCTTTTCTAGTAGACGGCCTTCTGGCCTCCAAAATGACATCCTGCACCTCCTTGGAGAGTAGGGTCTGTTGTGATGTTAAGGAATCTTCCATGCGGCCAGATTGAGTGTTTTCAGCTGTCTGTGAAGAGTTTTGAAGCTGTGCTGAGTCAGAAGAAGAGGCATTAGAGGTAGGGTCCATGGTGGGGAATGCGTCAGGCTACTCAGGAGTGGGTACCAGTGTTGTCTTGTCCAGTCTGGAGAAATGAGAATCATCTTTGGTGTGTCTGCTCTGGTTTTTAATAGAACTTTGGGCAGCAGAGGAAGAGGTGGGAAGGCATAAACTATCATTGTTGTCCAACTGAAAGAGAGAGTGTCCACTCTCCAGGCCTTTGGATGAAAAAAGTCCTTGAGCAGAAGTTTGTCAATTGGTGATTTTTGTGGGAGGCAAAGAGATCTATGTCTAGCCTTCCCCATGCTTGAATTATCTCTGTAAAAACTTGAGGATGCAACTTCCATTCATGTGGATCTGTCATATTTCTGCTTAGGTTGTCTGCCAGCGTGTTTTCCTTGCCTGGCAAGTACTGTGCTTGAAGTTCGATTTGTAATGCCAGAGCCATGTTCCAAAGTGACATGGCCAGCCTGCACAGGGGGTATGAATGGGTTCCCCCCTGTTTGTTTATGTACCATATTACTGTGGTGTTGTCTGTCCTTATCAATAGTTGACCTGGATGCAGAAGGTCTTTGAAAGCTATAATAGCATTTATTACTGCTAGCATTTTCTTTTGATTGATGTGTAGGTGCTTTTCTTTTTGGGACCATTTGCCCTGAATGCACCGATCTGTCATGTGCGCCCCCCAGGCGTAGTCAAAGGCGTCTGTTGTGATGACTTGATTTGCTTGAGGCTTGCAGAATGGGAGACCTGTGTTTGTTTACATGCTTGAGCACACCACAGAAATTCCTTTTGAAGACATGGAATTAGTGGTATTATTGTTTCCAAACTGTGGCTGTGTTGAGACCATAGGTTTTTCATGTACCATTGAAGTTTCCTCATATGCAGCTTTGCACATGGGATTAGTAGGATGCAAGATGCCATGAATCCCAGAGCCTGCAGGATTTTCCTTGCAGTCAGCCTGGTGAAATTTGCTAGTGTTCTGAAGTATTGTGTTAGTTGCCCCTGCTTCTCTGGCGTGAGGTAGGCCATCTGGGTGTTTGTGTCCAAGTTGGCACCCAGGAAAATTATTTTCTGAGAGGGTATTAGCCTTGATTTCTTTTTGTTGACTGTGTATCCCAGAGAATTCAACAACATTATTACATAAGCCAGATGTTTCAGAAGTATGTGCCTGATGTCCGCTTGGATCAGGCAGTTGTCCAAATAGGGGTATATTTGTATCCTTTGAAGTGCCATATGTCAAATGGGAAAAAAAATGTTACTCATAGCAATAAATGGTCAATGAGATGAATGCTGTAAGAAGCAGGCTATACTGTCACCATAGTGAAAATACTTTGAACATGACACTGAACGAGTGTCTGCATGTATATATATGCGCCAACACAGCACATGTATGGGTGTGTGTACATCTGTGCACATAAACAGAGACACACAAATTCAGACACAGATTTTTGTGTGTGTGTGTATATGTGTAAGCATTTATTTGCACGTTTCTTCTTGGGTCGCCACTGAAGTGTGCCTTTTGCCTCAGTTTTACTAACCCAGATAACAATAACAAAATACAAATTTAGGAAAATATATATATATATATATATATATATATATATATATATATATATATATATATATATATATATATGGAATGACATAAAGATATACAGCAAATACATTTTAAATAACCAAAGAAATGCATATGATAAACAAAGAATGACACATGCAAATATTTAATTAAATTATTATCTATTTCCATCTAAATAAGGGAGTAACAGGTCTCATCAACAGGCACATCTAAGTCACAAGAAATGTAATTTTGATAAAAGGTATGAGAATGCAAATATTACAGGCGACGTATACCACTAAGACAAGAAGGTGCACTTCAGACAGTTTAAAGAAAATACACACAATATTACATATCCAGTATAGAAAATTTGGACACGCATTGAAGAATGGCTTGCATAACTAACCAGTCACTAAGACACAGCCATGCTGTGGTTTTACACCCACATGAATATAAACTTTGCATATTCCATACATGCTTAGCATGCACAGAATCAGGAGGACTACATTTAACGCAACTTTCAAATGGTAACCAGTGTAACTCAACTGCAGTCAAATAGTCAGAAAAAGAGTGACTATACAATCATTTTACCACAATACAGGGAAGAAATAAAATTAAGTTGAATGGAGTCCATATTATACAGACAGGTACTGTGTGTGTGATTCATGAAGGGTATCAGCCTAGGAGAAATGACATTTTAGTACAGTAACTGTAGTATCGGGCAGGTAATGTTGTTATTGTGCTGTAGGGGCGCTGTGGGGAATTAACAACATGTAGTGTTGGTTCTGTATTCTCTGGTCACTTGTTGGTTCCGGTGTACGTATGGCTATGGAGAAGTTGTGAACATGTAACATGGGTGCGCACCTGGAGGTTCTTAATAAAGAAAGGCCTTACAACTCCAGAACCGTGTGGTCTCCTTATTTACCAGGATATAACATATTGGCAACGAGGATGGGATGCCTCAGAGTCCACTGAGAGTGAAAACGGTGGGGTGCAGTTAATGTCAGACGACGAAGAGACTGGGGTTGCCGGAGTTATGTCTGTTTCCATGTTAGGATCGCTGGTTGCATACGACTGTCGGACACAGACCTGGGAGGAGTATTGTGAAGTGTTGGAACATTTTTTTGAAGCAAACCAGATAATGGATGCGGGCCGGAAGTGAGCCATATTGCTGAGCTCGGTGGGCAGCAAGACGTACAGTCTGATGAGGAACTTATTGAGTCCTGATAAACCGGGGGATAAATCCTTCACGGAGTTGACGAGCTTACTTCAGTCACATTATAACCCGAAGCCGAGTGAAATCGTCCAAAGGTTCAAGTTAAATTCAAGGACTAGAAGGGCCAATGAAACGGTAACGGAGTATGTGGCAGTGCTGAGGGAGCTGGCGCAACACTGTAATTATGGTGACAGACTGACAGAAATGCTACGTGATAGGCTCGTATGTGGCATTGCAGATGACCGCATACAATGCAGATTGTTAGCGGAGCCGGAGTTGTCGTTTGAAAAGGCCTTGAAGCTGGCACAGGCCATCGAAACAGCGAATAAAGACATTCGTGATTTACAACCAAGAACAATCGAGGGGGTTGGGAGCAGGAGTGCTACCCCACTGCCAGTGCATAAAGTGGTCGTGGAGCATAAATCACAAGGGAAGTCTAGTCAGTATGCCTGTTACAGGTGTGGCGGTGAACATCTGTCACGGAACTGTCCTTTCTTAAATGAAAAGGTCATGCTTATGGAAAAAGGGCCATGTGAAGAAAATGTGCAGGTCAACGCCTCTAGGGACCAGCAGCCAAAGGGGAGGAAAAGAGCAGCATAACGGACAGAAAGGGAAACCGAAAATAAAACAGCAGTATGCACACCACATGCGTGAAGGTACAGATCAACAAACCAGGAAGAAGAGGAAGTGTTTACTATGTTTAACATGAAAGAGGCAAGGATGGAAAGAGTCGATCCCATTACAACCCAGTTGGACTTAAATGGTAAAATGGTGCAGTTTGAAGTGGATACTGGATGTAGTGTGACAGTTCTGTCAAAGGCTGAGTATGGGAAGTTATGGCTAAAAGAAGCTCAGGAGCTGCAGGACTGTTCAGTGACTTTGAAAACATATACAGGTGAAACAGTTCCCACACTAGGGATGGCAAAAGTAACTGTGACACATAAAGACAAAGTCAAACAGTTGCCAGTCATGGTGGTGGCAGGTAAGGGACCAAACCTGTTAGGCCGGGCGTGGCTAAAAGAGCTGGAAATGGGTTGTCTACAGCTCCATAAAGTAGAACAGCATGTGCTGACCTTGCAAGATGTGCTGGAGAACAATGAAGAAGTGTTCAAAGAGGAACTGGGTACCTGGAGGGGTCCACCAGCAAAGATACACGTCAAAGAAAACACAACGCCAAGATTTTACAAACCCCGACCCGTACCATACGCAATGAAGAAGAAAGTGGAGACTGAGTTGAAGCGACTCACCAAGCAAGGTATAATTGAACCAGTAAAGTTTTCGGAATGGGCGGCCCCCATTGTTCCAGTATTAAAGCCAGACGATACTGTACGCATATGTGGTGACTACAAGCTAACAGTAAACCAAGTTTCGAAGCTGGAGCAGTATCCAATACCAAAGGTGGAGGATGTATTTGAAAAGCTGTCGGGAGGTGAAAGGTTTAGCAAACTGGACCTCAGTCATGCATATCAACAAGTCGTTCTGGAGGAAGGGTCAAAGTCGTATGTCACCCTTAACACACACAAAGGTTTGTTCCAAGTAAATCGTTTACCCTTTGGGGTTTCCTCTAGTCCAGCGATTTTCCAGAGAATAATGGAGGGACTGGTGGCAGGAATTCCGAAGGTGGCTGTTTATTTGGACAACATCCTGTTGACGGGTAGGAACAATCGTGAGCATCTGGAGACTCTGAACGAGGTGCTGAGGCGACTGCAAGAGGCTGGTCTGCGGGTGAAGCAGAGTAAATGTGCTTTCATGGAAAAGGAAGCAGAGTTTCTGGGTTACAAGGTGGATGCATCGGGCCTACACCCCCTGCCAAACAAGGTAAAAGCCATCCAACAGGCACCTGCACCCAAAAATGTTACAGAGCTGAAGGCCTACTTAGGCTTACTAAACTATTATAACAGGTTCCTACCAAATCTGTCAACGCTGTTAGCTCCTTTACATAAACTGTTAAGGAAGGAGACCCTGTGGACGTGGCAGGAGGAACAGAACAGAGCGTTTGAGCAGTCCAAGGAACTAATGCAGTCCTCAGAGGTTTTGGTGCACTACGATAGTCACAAGGACTTAATTCTGTCATGTGATGCCTCATCTTATGGGTTAGGGGCCGTGTTGGCACACCGGATGCCAGATGGACAAGAAAGACCCATCGGGTTCATGTCACGAACCTTAACACCAGCGGAGTCAAACTATTCCCAGTTAGACAAAGAGGGTTTGGCTGTAATTTTTGGAATTAAGCGGTTCCACAAATACCTCTATGGCAGGAAGTTTACTGTTTGCACCGATCATAAGCCCTTGTTGTCACTGTTCAACGAGATGAAAGCCGTGCCTCAGATGGTTTCTCCCCGCATTCAGAGATGGGCTGTAACCTTGAGAGCATATGAGTATGAGATTGTTTATAAGCCCGGGACACACCATAGCAATGCGGACGCGCTGAGCCGTCTGCCGCTACCGGGGCATCTCAAGGAAGAGGAAATGGAGGACCGAGTTTTGATGATGGAGGACATCACATTGGTGTCAGCGAGGGAACTGAGGGAATGGACACGAAAAGACCCGGTGCTGGCTCGAGTGTTCCAGTGGGTCCAGCAAGGCTGGACAACACAACAGACTGATCCAGTTTTTCGGCCCTATGAGGTAAGGAAAACAGAGCTGAGTGTGCAAGATGGATGCGTGTTGTGGGGGGCACAAGTGATAATTCCACCTCCAGGAAGACGGGCACTTTTACAACAGCTGCACCAGGGTCATGTGGGCATCACCCGAATGAAGGCCTTAGCACAAAGTTATTTCTGGTGGCCCAAGATGGACCACAACATTGAAGTCGCTGTGAAAGAGTGTAACACCTGTCAACAACATCGCAACTCACCTGTGGCGGCACCACTACACCCATGGGAGTGGCCGAGTAGACCTTGGCAGAGACTTCATATAGACTATGCAGGGCCTTTTATGGGGACAATGTTTTTGATAATAATGGATGCTCATTCTAAATGGATGGATGCCTACCCAGTCAAAACAACCACTTCCACCACTACCATTGAATGCCTGAGGAGGAGTTTCAGTAGCCAAGGACTACCAGAGACTATTGTATCAGATAATGCTTCATGTTTCATGAGTGGAGAGTTCAAGGGTTTTCTGGAAAAAAATGGCATCGTACACGTCACATTGGCACCATACCATGCGGCTTCAAATGGTTGTGCTGAAAGGGCTGTCCAGACCTTTAAAGCAATGATGACAAAGGCCGGAGACGGAAGTATGGCAGCAAAAGTGTCAAGGGTGTTATTCAACTATCGCATTACACCCCAGTCTACGACCAGATTGTCACCTGCCGAGATGTTGCAAGGATGGAGATTAAGGTCAACATTGGATCTGGTGCATCCAAACATCCGAGCTAAGGTAGAGAGGACACAGTGGAGGCAAAAAGAAGCTCATGATCGACGACGGAGAGAGAGAAGTTTCCTGGCGGGAGATGCAGTGATGACTCGAAACTTCAGCTATGGACCTAAATGGGTTCCAGGGTTCATTGTCAAGAGCACAGGTCCACTGTCGTACCAGGTGAGGTTGAATGGAGGTTTCTTGGTGAGGAGACATGTGGACCAGATTCTGAGGAGCGAACAGAAGAAGGACTTCATGGAACTGCAAGCCCCGGAAATACCGTTAGTTGCGGGAGAAGGGCTCGCAGCGGCAGGAGGATCTCCGATTTTGGGGCCCGAGGAAGACCACCGGGACTCGGAAGGAGAGGTTTCCGAGGACCCACCCTTTCCAGGGATGGACACACCGGTACCAGAGGTGGTCACTGTGACACCGGAGTCACCTAGTGTGGTACCATTGCGCCGTTCTAAGCGTGCACTGGTTAAACCTAGTTACTTGAAGGACTATCAGTGTTACACGTGCATGTATAGGTTAGAAGAACAACATAACTTGAGTGCAGGGTAACCGTTTAATAACTAGCCGGTTATTTAGAAATTAAGTGACTGGAGGGATGTTTTTTTTTTGGACTTGCTCCCTCGTTTCTCTTATGTAAGGAGGCGTATGTCACAGCTTAAGAGGGGAGGAATGTAGTATCGGGCAGGTAATGTTGTTATTGTGCTGTAGGGGTGCTGTGGGGAATTAACAACATGTAGTGTTGGTTCTGTATTCTCTGGTCACTTGTTGGTTCTGGTGTACGTATGGCTATGGAGAAGTTGTGAACATGTAACATGGGTGCGCACCTGGAGGTTCTTAATAAAGAAAGGCCTTACAACTCCAGAACCGTGTGGTCTCCTTATTTACCAGGATATAACAGTAACAAGATTCAATGTCACAGTTGTCTAACATTTTTTTTTTTATGTTGTGATGTTATGAGTGTATCCCTCTAGAATCTTAGGATATTTGCAACTCAGTGTGTTTGTTTCCAAGATGAGAATGTCCAAAGTAATGCTTCCTGTAAAATTTGGGAAAACTGTCTTATAAATGTATGTCTGCATGAGTGCATGCACTAATAAGCAACATAATGCTGAACATATGACAACTAATTAACAGTGAAGGGAAAAAAAGCATGTAGCAACAGGCATGATAAATTAAATAAAATTGCCTAGGTTGCGATAATCGTTCCACTAAGTTTTACAAAAACAAGCACATACTAAAGATATAATTTCACTGCTGCAAAGGCTGAGTGTGACTACATAGCATATCAGGTGGATTGTAACCAGTCAGTCAACTAATTGTCTTTGGGTGGGGGAGGGAAAGCACAGAACAAACTGTAAATTCTAAGCATTTCCTATAATAACCGTGACACATGGAGTTTGTGAATTCTAACATCCAGTATGCAAACAAACTTATCTGAAAATCCTGCCTCTGTGTGAATATGTGACTTAAACTGCACTAAAAGGTAAACAAAATACTCTAGCAAGCAGCTAATTTTAGAAAAAAAATAATGCCCCTTTACAAGATTTGCTTTACTGCTGTGCTTTCTAGAGTAGCAGCAGCAGCAGTCTGATCGTAAAATGCATGAAAGGCTACTTTTCTCAATGGATAAAATGCACAGGTTAGACTAATGAATAGCTCACATGGAGAGCTGTTGTCAGTAGAGCTGCAATTTGAGCTGAATCTGGCTAAAACCTTAGAAACTTCCTGTAGGCACATTTACCCTACCCCCCAGAGCCAAAGGTGAGCATGCTCAGAAAGGCAAACCTGAAATGTAAACAAAGTCTGAACCCTGGTCAAACCTTTGAAATCCT
>NW_025049110.1:0-26554 GCF_019279795.1 Protopterus annectens | reverse complement strand
TGAATATGCAGAGCATGCTGACATCACTCCGTTTAACTGCAGCCTCCGTGTATGAGTTATAACTCTTACACGGAGGCTTCGTGAATCCTGCCCTATGTGTTTCTTCCCAGAAGACTAGTGCAAGGTTGGCGTAGTTATTTGCACAAGGAGTGCCCATAGCCATGCCAACCTGTTGCAGGAAAAATTTATCTTCAAACATAACAACATTATTCTCTAATATAACTTCTAAGAGACTGCATATAAGTTGTATCTTACTATTTGAAAAACATTTCAATACCCCAAGTATTAGGGATACTGGTAAATAATGACTCAATGTCCATTGTAACCAATGCAACATCAGTGTCATTGGTAATAGTGTCCATCCTGTTATGTAACCTTTCAAGGAACATTTTAGTATCTCTTAGAATGGTATGACAATTCTCTAATAATCCATGTATTGTGCCTTCAACAAAGATGGATATGTTCGTGCACCACCCAGCCCCTGACACTATGGGACGCATTGGTGGTGAGACCAGGTCTTTATGTACCTTAGGTAAACCATAAATTCTAGGTATAGTGGGTTTTAGAACATTAAAATACTTAAATAATGGTTCGTCTATCAATCCAGTAATAAGAAGATCAAACATAAGAAATGACACTTTATCAATAATAGCATTGACCATAATTTTAGAGACTGATTTATACGTTTCATTGTTAAGTAAGAGTTTATACATTTGTTGTAGATACAATTGTTTATCTAATAAAATAATGCCTCCTCCTTTATCAGCCTGTTTAATAACTAATGACTGCAAATTCTTTAACTCTGTAAGGCTCTTTGTTCGTTAGAAGTGAGATTACTAAAGTAATAGTCACTAGAATCATGCTCACCTATGTCCCTGAAAGATAGTTCACAGATATCTAAAAACTTTTGAACACCTGGTGGGGTATCGGGATAAAACTACTAGGCTGCCTGTGTACATTAGTCCTTGTTCCTGACTCATTAGGAAACATAGATTTCAATGATAAATTTCTGCCTAGTAGCTTTAAGTCTTTAATCATTTCTGTTACATTGGCTTTTTTTGCTGGTATAAAGGACAAACCTTTGTTTAATAAATTAATTTGGTCAGTATTAAGTTCAAAGGAAGAAATGTTTATGACCAAACCTGTATCTAAGTTCTTCTCCTTTTGGGTGTTTGGCCTGCTCCCTCTTGCTGATTCAGCCTGGCTGGCTGTCCTCTGTATTGCTGGTTCTTTGTAAAAGTCTTGTAGGGCAAAGCTGCTTTCAGAGAGAAATCTCCTTTCTTCACAGAGTCTAAAAAAATGCTGTCAGTATTTGTTCCTGCTTGTCTCTCAGCACTGGTTGTTATAGAAGGATTTAATGGGACTAGCGATGTAGTCAAGGGTGCTGTAGAACAACTTCTCTTAGGAATAGCCCCAGTTTCAGTTGAAATAACCTTAAAACCATTTGGTTTATTAGTCAGAGTAGGAGAGATAGGCATAAATGTGCCAGCATTGTGAACTCTTATTGTATCGCAACACCCACGAATCCTTGACACAGCACACTAGTCCCAAAGCAAAGTACACAAGAAAGCGAAAGATGTACTTTAATAACTTTAAGTGTACAACAATATAATCCACTTTTCGTTAACACAAATAGTTCAACTTCTTCAGAAAAATTCACAAACTGATGTTAAAACAGGTTGCTTAAATATACTATTAATTCAGTCACATGGTAAAATGAATTAGAGTGAATTAAAATTTAAAGCCATACAACATAAAATGCCATTGAATATATCCAACAAGTATGACTTAATATAAGAATGAATTTATAAAATCCATCATTCAGCACAGTTCATCACAAACCACTCTCCAAGAGACACATATCAGTAAAAATCATCACATATTATACATATTATTTTAAAATACTATAAATCTATACCTAAAAGTAATAGTATACATAAATATTAATAGATAATAAAAAAAAAATATATATATATATATATTATATATACACATATGTATATATATATACTAAGAAATCATTCTACATCAATTAAATAAAGGACATACCCTAAGTAGAAAATATATACAATATGTTACATGTGGAAATATGATAATCTTTCCTTAAATCAATATCTAAGTAAGGGATTCTGTTTACATCAAAATTTGATGTAAACCTCAGAAAGGTAGTACTAGAATTAAACATAATTAACATATTTTCCAGATCAGCTGTATTACCACGGAAGAGGATAAATATATCATCTAAAAATCTAGTATAAAATTGAATTAAATCTTTATACACTAGATTATTTAACACAAACTCCCTCTCCCAATAGGCCATCCTTTTCAGTAGAATTTATATATACACATACGATACATGCACATAAGTATGTGTAGGTATATATATATACATTTTAATTAATTTATATATATCTTATATATAATTAGATTATGTGTATGTTTACTTTATTTATTATGTATATTAATATGTAACATATTGTATATATTTTCTACTTAGGGTATGTCCTTTATTTAATTGATGTAGAATGATTTCTTAGTATATATATATATATATATGTGTATATATAATATATATATATATATATATATTTATTATCTATTAATATTTATGTATACTATTACTTTTAGGTATAGATTTATAGTATTTTAAAATAATAGGTATAATATGTGATGATTTTTACTGATATGTGTCTCTTGGAGAGTGGTTTGTGATGAACTGTGCTGAATGATGGATTTTATAAATTCATTCTTATATTAAGTCATACTTGTTGGATATATTCAATGGCATTTTATGTTGTATGGCTTTAAAATTTTAATTCACTCTAATTCATTTTACCATGTGACTGAATTAATAGTATATTTAAGCAACCTGTTTTAACATCAGTTTGTGAATTTTTCTGAAGAAGTTGAACTATTTGTGTTAACGAAAAGTGGATTATATTGTTGTACACTTAAAGTTATTAAAGTACATCTTTCGCTTTCTTGTGTACTTTGCTTTGGGACTAGTGTGCTGTGTCAAGGATTCGTGGGTGTTGCTGTGCAGTTTTTGCGTTCTTATACAAACTCTTATTGTATCAGCAACTTCTGTAGCTGAAAAAACAGAAGTGCTGTTTTTAGCAGTTTCCTGTTGGACGTGTTCATTTGAACTAGTAGAATGTTCAGTTAAAGAAACAGTGTGCATATTTCTAGCCACATTAGAAACTGCAGTTTGTCTATTTACCTGTTCCTTTGGCCACGAAAATACATTATTGGCAGCAAAGTCCCGTTTATCCCTGTTCAGTTTGGATAACTTTGCTGCTTGTAATTTTTTCTCATATATTAGAATGTTTTCTTGTAGTTCATTCATTTTAAGAAAGGTAAAATCATTGGAGAAATTTTCATTAATTCTTGATTCCAAAGCAATTATTTCAGTCTTAATCTCAAGTTCTAAGAGAGAAAAAAATTCAAGCAGTAATTCCATGTACTTAGCACTGAATTGTAGGTTCAGTTCCTGCCACTTACGTAAAAGGACTGGATAGGTATTTCCATAGGTAGGCATATTTAGCACTCTCAGGACTCGGGGGGTGATTTTGGATTCCAGGGAGGCTTGCAGGTGCAAGCGCTGCCATTGCAGTCTCTTGTATTTATACATAAGATTCTCTAAGTTCTTGTAATGTGAAAAAAATTCCGGTAGATTTTGAGTGCCATTTGCATCCTGTTGAAAAGCCTGTGAGTCCACATTTAAAAGTGGATTAATTGGTACTGCCAGGATCCTCAGAAAATGTTGGTGATGACCATCAAGAGGTATCTCAGCAGGTATATCCTCCATCGATGCGTGTGTCCTTGTGCCGAATAAAAGAAAATAAATATGTATAAAAAGAGAAACGGCTTCAGGTAAAACCCAGGTGCACAAAACCAGAACTATATATAACCAAAAAATACACAGAGGTACCACACAATAGCGTCTTTAATACACAAAAAATAAGAACAGTGGTGAGCGCTTTCGCAAAACTAATTGCTTCATCAGACAAGAAAATAAAACACTCCATTGCTTATATACAGATGGAACCATTGACTCGATCACTGATGTCATAGGTCAATTAAGCCATTAAAGCTATATAACTTACAAATGTATAAATGTAGAAAGGCTACATATAGAGAAAACTGCATATAAAAGACACATAACAAACTGCATGTAAATGCATATAAAAACTGCATACAAAAACTATATACCAAATACAAAACTGTTGGTAAAAGACCTAAGTAATAGATATAAACTCCATAAATGTATATATAATCTATATGTAGCCTTTCTACATTTATACATTTGTAAGTTATATAGCTTTAATGGCTTAATGGACCTATGACATCAGTGATCGAGTCAATGGTTCCATCTGTATATAAGCAATGGAGTGTTTTATTTTCTTGTCTGATGAAGCAATTAGTTTTGCGAAAGCGCTCACCACTGTTCTTATTTTTTGTGTATTAAAGACGATATTGTGTGGTACCTCGCTGTATTTTTGGGTGTATTTACCTTTATTGCATGTCTGTATGTCTCACCGGCCTAGCTGGGGGGGTGTGGGAGGTAGACATTTGTTTATTGGACCTCCCACCAACATATGCCCGGTCTGAACATATGTTACCCGTAACTGCTGTAACGTAACCTAGCTATGTACATGTGTATATTTACAGTAACATATATATATTTATGTACATTGATATATTCAGATATATCTGCATATGTATACATACATGTATATTCATATTCTGCTGTATATGTATGTATGTATGTATATATATATATATATATATATATATATATATATATATACATATGTCTATCTATATATATATATATATATATATATATATATATATATATATATATATATATATATATATACACACACACACATCTGTGTGTCTGTTGACCAATACATTTCCCACTCATACGCACTTACACATGCATAATGGTGTTTATATATGCTTCACCAGCATACTATTGCCTTAGTCATTATGACACCGACACCACTCTGGTTATCTTGTAATCGGTATTTAGCACGTTATACAGCGGACAGATGTCACAATATGTTCATGTACGGATTACCGATAGTAAATGGGATGTGATACAGTGTCATTTGACCTGTCCCTCATCTGCAAAGCCTATTATTCCAGCTACTGTCTTTTTGTCTGTGCACATTCATATTATTTATGTCAATAAATGGAATGCATGTGTTACAGAGAATGTACTTCAACATATTGTTGTCTGCATGTGTGTATGCATATATACCTATTACGTACTAGCTGACCTACACAGGGCGGTCTATTGGAACCAGCCCATCCAACCCTGGCACTCCTGGATCCATAATCGCATACCCATAGTTCCTCCACCCCACCCGTGTTGGGTTTCCATGCGTAACAGCCATTATCCACTTGTTATCACAGCCATGACACTCCTTTACACATTGCCCTCTCCAGAGCGTTAGGGGCCCTACACACATTTTGTCCCACCTCGTGTATTCACAGGGTCTCCCGCCATGTATATTTGGACATACGTGCCTTTCCTGGTGTTATGGATTATGGCCATTTGCGGTTTACAAGTGTAGGTGGTCCCAACATGGACTACATTCCGTCTGTGTGTAATGTAGATGTAGCAGTTCAACGATGTTATGCTCACTGGTAAAATCCTGCCTGTGGTGTGAGTAGCGGTGCTCTGCTCACTCCTGGGCAGCTTTATATGACATACGCTGACAGTATTATATAATACCTTACTTGCTCTCGATTCCCTTCACAACCCTTGTGTATGCTTTATTGTTACGGCGTTCATTCTTCATATATATATATATATATATATATATATATATATATATATATATATATATATATATAGATATATATATATATATATATATATATATATTTCATGTCTGTAGATATATATCTATACACACACACACACACACACATATATATATATATATATATATATATATATGTGTGTGTGTATATATATATATATATATATATATATATATATATATATATATATATATATATATATATATATATATATATATATATATGTGTGTATGTGTGTATATATATATATATATATATATATATATATATATATATGTGTATATAAATTACATCTGTACATACAAACATAACATACATTTCCTATGCTGGGAGCTGCTTACACCCGCACAGGCGCACTCACCTATGCCTACTGTGCGTTACATATGTTTACTGCCGCTTATTTGTGCTTACGTGTGCCTTATTCGTTATGACAGTACCACTTTGATTGTAGGAATCTGGTTAATAGCTCCATGCGAAACACATGTTCACTTTTACATGTTTAAATGTTGGCTTTACAGCACAGCGACATTCATTCCACAAGGAAAAGGAAATGTGCTATAGTCGAACTTGAACCGGGAATGCCTTTACGTTAGGCGGATGCTCTAACCGCTCACTGTTGGTGTTCTGCTTCATTTATATGTATACCCATGGTTCATAGTTACCCGAACACATGCTTCAACACTTCACTTACACAGCAGACATACATTTTCCTGCTGGGAAAACCGCACTACTACACATGTGACATTCCTTATTCCCTACTGCTCTGGACTCCTGCTGCATGTTGACTCACTCCGAGGATATTCAGAACTCTAAAGCCTATAGTCCTGGCACATACGTGTGTTTGATTGTCAGGGTGTTCATGTGGTCTTCCACGTTTAGGCTTGCTGACTGGGGACCGGAACAGTCCTGTACCTGTTTGAAAGTCAGATTTAGCACGTGGACAAGGTTACTCCCACTGTTAGCATCCGACCTGTGGTTAGAGACGCAGGGAGTTTGTCCACCTCTGGCCAGCTATATTCCTTCACATTAGTTATGATTGCTTTCTTGTTCCCATATTCACAGCTTATTCTTGTAGTATTTTAGTTGCATATTCAGTTTCTTATGACATTTAGGTGTTTCAGATGCAGAATAACAGTTTTATGCTACTATGTCATGAATATGGGACATATTTCTGTCATTAAATCTCAGGACATCTGCCAGGTGACACTAAGTGTACAGGATACAACTGTGGTTAGAGACACAGGGAGTTTGTCCACCTCTGGCCAGCTATATTCCTTCACATTAGTTATGATTGCTTTCTTGTTCCCATGTTCACAGCTTGTTCTTGTAGCATTTTAGTTGCATATTCAGTTTCTTATAACATTTAGGTGTTTCAGATGCAGAATAACAGTTTTTTATGCTACTATGATATGAATATAGGACATATTTCTGTCATTAAATCTGAGGACATCTGCGAGGTGACACTAAGTGTACAGGATACAACTGGCCAAAGAGGGACTGTCCCTCGCAAAGTGGTTACCATATATATATATATATATATATATATATATATGTGTGTGTGTGTAAGTATGCATGCATACACATCTATATGACTGGATGACTGTGCTGTCTGCTATATTTGTGATAACATCAACGTTAGGTATAACTGCCGTGGCTTACAGGGAAATCACATTGATACTAGGCTATCTGCACTAGGGCATTTATAAGCCTAGCCAGAGTATGTTTGGCTTTCGCCACCCTTTTAGATTAGTTGACGGTGCCTCTGTATAGTAGGTCACAGAAGGTAGTCCTTTTGAGGTTTGTTTACTGTACCTCTGTCAAGCAGCGATACAGAAAAAATCCCAGGGGTATAGGTTCATAGTATATATAAATCTTCATATCTGTAAAGCTCTTTCCAGTGGTGAGAATCAAACCTTGCACCTTGTGGTTGAAAGGCATACACCTTAACCACTGTACCATTTGGTCTTTCACAAGTGTGATGTGTAGGGTCCTGGTGTCGGGCCTGGCTGACACGGTATATTGCGTTGCTGTGCAGGAGAAGGGCCGTTGGACAAAGGATGTGTACAACACTTCTCAGCTGCGGTTATCCGTTTCACCGCCGATTCACATCATGCATAATCCGTCTACATTCTTACCACGATACGTCACCCCAGTTCACATTTAATTGCTTGTATATCATTATACAGCATAAAATTAGCAAGATATGCTCGTATACAGATTACTCGTCGTAAATGGGTGTGTGCTGCAGTCGAACCGGCAATGTCTGCTCGATAGTTGGATGCTCTAACCACTACACTATTGTGTTTTGCTTCATTTACATGTATACCCATGGTTCATAGTTACCTCAACACATGCCTCAGCCCTTCACTAACACTGCAGGCATTCATTTTCCTGTTGGGAAAACTGCACTACTACACATGCACCATTCCCTACTGCTTTAGACACGTCCCATATGTTGGCTCACTCCAAGTATATTCAGACGTCCCAAGCTTATAGTCCTAGGACATATGTTCATATCATGGTCAGGGTGTTCAATTAGTCTTCTGATTTTTGGCTTGTATGAATGTTGACTGGGCCTGCCCTGTACCTGTTTGAAGGTCAGATGTAGCACGTGGACATAGTTCCATGTTTAGCATTCTACCTGTGGTTGGGGATGCAGAGGTGTGCTCCTCTCTGGCCAATTTGATATGACAGCACTAAATGTTATGGGGGGATCCGCTGCTTTTTCCACTTCACATTTGTTATGACTGCTATATTGTGACCATGTTCATTCTTCATATATATATATATATATATATATATATATATATATATATATATATATATATATATGTATAACTAGTTATATATTATACCTGTCTGTACATACACATGCATATACACCTACATGCCTATTTACATTACCCATACTGTTGAATGACCACCACATACTGTCGTGCATACACGCTTGCATACCCGCTTACGTCTAGGGTTGCCAACTTTTCAAATGGCCACAGTGGGACATATTGGGGACACACATCAGACCTTACAGGCCGACACATACCCATGGTCAGTACAAAGGATAGAACATTATGCATTTGCCTAAATGAGAGCTTATTCTTGTAGCAGTTTAGTTGCTTATTCTGTTTCTTGTCACATGTAGGTATTTTACATACAGAAATAAATATTTTATGCAACTATTACATGGAATATGGGACATAATTATGGCCTATATTCCCAGGACATTTGCCATTTGTAATATCTTTGGTCAGGACACAACTGCCCAAAGAGGGACTGTCACTCGCAAAGTGGGACAGGTGGTAACCCTACTTACGTCTGCTTTACAGCACCTTAATCACTCTATATTCCACTGCCATTGCTGTGACCTTCATATAAAATTAGCCCTTGCATGGCTTGGGCCCAGGAACAGGTACACCATAGTCGCCGGTTTTAACACTAAACCAAACATGATACGTCCTCTATGAACAGTAAATGGGGTATATGACTCTACTACTGCCATTCCACAGTACTGGCGACAAATGTGACAGTCAAGTGGTGTACATGTTACTATGCATATGTTTCTGCGACGCATATGTATACATTTGCAAGTATACATGTTTATGGGTTGGACACATGCGTGACAACTACCTATATGCATGTATGTGTGATGTGTAGCTATGCGAATATACCTATGTACGTGTATAGATATGACTATATATATATCTGAAGTTATACATGACCATGTATATGAACAACTGCATACATGTACCGTTTGTATACAGGGGTTGTGTGCATCATTATGATGAGGAACCTGGACGGGCTATACAATTCGTTGACATGTACTATTTGGAAGATGACTATGGGGATGCTTCATGTGAACATATGTAAGGTATATATTCCCATGGGGAGACGTGCATCATGGTCAGGTGTTTACTTCAGTGTCATAGGCTCTGTAGGACTGGCTAGAGGCTGAGCAGGGTTGGGGATAACTACTGCTCATACCACATGTGTCCAGATGTTTACGGAACTGGACATCGTGTCGTGCCACCAAGTCTATTCTTTGGAACAGATACTTATCCTATGAGGGATATCCAAAAATTTTACAGACCAATAACCTCGATTCTTTTGGATTTATGAAAATGAGGTAGGGTTATACATGTAAGGGATAAATAGTTTGCAATCCTAGAACTACCTAGGGTGAGACGGCCTAGTAGATATGAGTAGGGGTCACTATGGGCAGATATGGCTGCGCCAGGCTAGCAGCCCAAATATGGGTGGTATTGGTGGACATTCGGGGGGGGGGTGTGCTGTGGAGGGGATGATGGGTATTCAATTATGTATCCAGGTGTGTTGGTGTTGGATGGCTGTGTTCAGGCAAGACCATTATGTGGGTGTGAGCCACTAATATTTCTGTACATGTGTATCACACTTATTAATGTTCATACATTTGTGGGATTGTGTTCTACAGTATGGCATGTCAGGTTGTACTGCGAATGTATATGTTTGCTCTTTGGTTTTCTTTCTGATTCACCCACTGCTCCATCGTACACCTCCAGTTCACCTATTGTGCATCCTACCCGGTATACACTTGGCGAATTATTACATTACCCGTCACCCCCCCACCCCCATATTCCACACTAACCGTCCATCCCTTCTCTGGTTCACAGCCCATGACACAGATGACCAAACACATTGCATACACTACATATCTCTGGTACAAATATGGTTGTGGGGACTACCGTAGCATTTTTGATCTTCCACATGCTGTAAGTCATGCATATAGGTACACGCAGATACTTTTCTTTCATGACATGGTAGGTAGACCCGGGTAATACCCGTTCATCTTTGGGCCATCCAGACAAGGACGACTTGGACCACGAATGGGCAGATATTGGGAAAATGCTCTGACCATTGGTAGGGTTACCACCTTTTCATATGACCGATGTGGGACATTTTCAGGACACGCATCAGAATTTACAGGCCAACACATACCCACGGCCAGTACAAAGGATAGTACTTTAGTTTTATGCCTGAATGCAGGCTTATTGTTGTAGCAGTTTACTTGCTTATTCTGTTTCCTGTAACATTTAGGTATTCTACATACAGATATACGTATGTTATGGAACTATTACATAAAATACGTAACATAATTATGTCCTACGATCGCAGGACAATTAACATTTTAATATTGCTGGTGAGGACACAGCTGCCCAGAAAGGGATTGTCCCTCACAAAGTGGGATGGGTGGTAACTCTAACCATTGGGCTAGGCTTAGCATAGGGCAGCAGCGCACTAACACGCTGTGTTTCACTTCCACTTGGTATAACAATCAACACTACAATGAAATATGGGCACCGGGTTTTAAATGTCATTTATTCGAGGGACGGGGACTCAATATTCAGCTATGTGCCTTTGTTTACTTTTTATTTTTGTGTTCATGGAACTGTCTTGTATGCTTTGCATACATTTCAATATCAACGGACACTGACATGAGTAATTATTATTAGAGGCGGGCTGTACTAGCCAGCATTTTAGGTTGCGCGTCTGTAGCCGACATGTTCACGCTTCCATGCAGTGCTTAGACACGCCCCCTGCACTCGCACACATTTCCTATGCACATGGCTGTTGCAGCAGCGCGTTGTCATTAATATTCATGTGGCTCTGCTGCGCCATCTCTATGCCTCACGTTTGGCACAAGTCTAACGCCGTCCTTGCACCGAGCTTCATGAATCCCGGAGCAAATCTGACTCTATTAGTTTGAATACTGGCTAAGTGACTTTTGCTTGAATTGCTTAATTCTGAGTGTACTGAAACAGCCTGCACTATTTTATTGCTGTATCAGTGACTAGGTTTTAAATTATAATACTGGCTTCATTCTGGTAGTAGAAGAGCATCTAGGCTTGTTTTGGGCATTGCTTGCTGTTGTGAGAAAAGTCAGATGTATTGCTGTTGATTGGTGTGCTCTTGAACTGTTTCTTGCTCTAATTGTAAGGCTGCAACATACACTGTATAGACATTGGCATCTTGATTTATAACTTTCTCTATACCAGCTAACACCCAAATCCTGTTTGTGCTGTAACTAAGGGTACCTAGAAGTGTGTACAGCTGCTCTGATATTTGCATAATTAGAAGTTCTCCAAACCTCTTGTTCTCCAAGTAGCTTCTCACAGCTCACAGCTGCTTTGTCTTGCCCAAGGCAGCTAGTAGCAGCTGTATGTAACTTGTATGCAAATGTCAAGGTTTTTGTTTATTTCAAATATTCAGGCAATGTACCTGCAGTGTCAAATTTAAATTGCATCATTTATTTCAAGTTCTCCAAAGATGTAGACTGTACTGGAATGTCAGCCTGCATATATTTCTTCTTTTGCTATCCACACAGCACTTGGTATTCTTAGGCAGTGCAACAATTGCTTGATGCTCAGAGATAATGAACTGTAAGTAATAAAAGACATGCTATTTGTGACTGCATTTAATTAACATGGAAACCTCATCAACCTACACCCAAGTGTCTTACACCAAGACTACACAAAAGTCCTTGTTAAAGCCTCTTGTGCCCACAAAGGCTAGGTCTCAGCAAAATACAACATCCTTTGGCACATTAAAAACAGAGATTCACAAAAATTGAAATCTTGTTAAATCTAGTATACCAGACTACTCTACAAAAAAGAAATGTTTTAGTTTTCAGGGAAAGTCTAGTCAAATGCGCTGTCTTCTCACTAGGTTGGACAAGGACAGGGTGACTGTAAGTTGTCTTTCATCTGCCAGAATCTCTATAGCTCAAGGGCCCTGTCACCTAACAAACATGACTGTCACATGGTGATGGTTCATTTGGGTGGGCAGTTTGGCACACACAACCATGAGGTGATATACAGGGAGATGTATGAATTCTCCAGTCATGTCACAAATCCACATAAAACTCTGGTCCTGAGGAGAATCCATCCTTTTCCAAGAACGATGCATAGTTAATAAGAAAAGATGATTGGCTTAAACATTTGACTAAATAATAGGTGGAATTTAGTTCTGCTTGCTTTGCATTGCCCGCACCTCTTGCTCCAAGGGCACCTCATACTGATAAAAGCCTTTGTTGCCCCCACAGTGCCTTATATTTTAAGCAGAGTCTAGCTTAAGGACATCCCATTATAACTAATATATTAAATCTGAAGTGCGATCACATTAAGGTGACTCTTCTCATTGCTAGAAGTTTCAACAACTCAGACTGAGGCTTCAGCATTTGGAACACATCTTTCTCATCACTGACATGTGGTTTAAAAGTTCATAAACCACTCCTTCCATACCTGGGTTTTGTGCCTACCATGCCTTAATACCCACTGGAAACTCTGGTGGCATCCCCATATTTTTAAGGAACGTTCATCTGTAGACAGATTTTCACAGACCCACAAATGAAGCTCATTAAGCACCAAATCACAAGTGTCAGTCTATACCCTGTTATAGGACACCTTCTGTGCAGTGGAAGCAAGGGATCTGGAGTCAGGAATGACTGTTTGGGCTTATTACATCCTAAATCAGGAGAACTTAGCAGCCCAGCTGTGTAAGACACATCACATGAGAGAAAGTTATATTGAAAGCAGTGTTAGTAGCACAGCTAGTAACATGCTTACCTGTGGTGTAGAAGGCTGTGGGTTCTACTCCCATACCATGTAGAAGTATTACTGATGTTGTGGTGGACTCCTTTGGATAAGATGCTTAGTCACTATTAACTTGCTGCTGGTCTGCCAGCCATTCCTACTTACAATATAGACAGCTTTCCATTTTCATGGGCAGTTATTACTAAATACAGTCCTGAGTATTGACTAGAATATCTACGGTATTACATTGGGATGAAAAACGGCTAGGCTTGAAATGACCTCCAGGTCAATAGCCTAGTAACCTCCTATTATCCTTAAAATAAGCCTCTAATCACACTTACCACTTTCTTCCCCTGTTGTGCTACTCCCACTCTACCCCTCCTTTTTCCACTCAACTGGTCAGTATGTACGTTCTCTAATATGTTCTAAATATCATAGGTAAATCAATGCCCAAGACTGTTACTGCATTGCCTTCTAGCTATCTATGTAACTGTAACTATATTTCTGTGTTTTTTATGTATTGACTTCTAGATATCTATGTAACTGTAACTGTATTTCTATGTTTTATTGTAATCTGCAACATGTTTAATTTTATGTGGAGCTTTTCTCCATGGGCCTCCACTGAAAATGGACTCACCTAGGCCCAGTGGACCTTCCCTGTAAACGAATGCAATAAATAAATAAATACATTTTAAGTTCATATTCAGCTTTAAACTTCATAATGGCAGCCAGTGTTTCCTAAGGTCAGTCAAATGTAACCTGCCATATGCATGGAGTAATTCCCTCCTGTTATTATTACTTAGTTTATTTATATGTATTTTCTACCATACAGGCTTGTTTTAGAATGTCTTGGTATATATAGCTAACATCCTCATGCAGATATTTAAGTGTGAGTAGAAATTACTACTATGTTAGCATAGGTGGTTGGTTTTGCAATGGAGTCTATAGATGGAAGACTGTAGTGGAATTTTCTTAGATCATCAGGGAACTGTAGAAGATTAGCCATGGCAAATTCTTTAAACACACAGGATTTGCAGGGGAAGTATCACCAAAGTTAATAGTCTGATTTAACAGGAGACAATAAAATGCAGGGTGGAATGCATGAGGGGGGTTATTTCTGTGAAGACAAGGTAAAAGAAATATGCTCCCTATTATAAAGTTCAATATTTGTTCAAGAGAATTACCATTTATGAAGTCAAGGAAGCACAGCCATACTTACCATTAGTGATGCAGATCAAACAATTTATTTATTTATGGATAACTGAAGTTTTCCAGTACAAAATATTTGTATTAAGGGGATTCCAGCTAAGGCATTAAGGCAGCTATCATGGTCA
Organism: Protopterus annectens; assembly: GCF_019279795.1. Lineage (NCBI taxonomy): Eukaryota > Metazoa > Chordata > Ceratodontiformes > Protopteridae > Protopterus > Protopterus annectens. Next base: position 11,817 of record NW_025049110.1, on the reverse strand, counting down.
GCAGAGGATATGGAAGGTGATCTATAACTGTCTATGAAGTAATAATTATCCTTGTTCAGAATAACATGGAATTTCAAGAGTTTGGCCTTAGGGTTATGAAGAAACTGTCAAGATTATATGAGGTGCTTGTCAAAAGTTGATACATCTCAAAACTGCCAGTGAATTTGTAGGCATAACAGGGACTAAAGCCAGGAATAGAGGGAGTGCTTTCTCTGCTCTGAAACTGCATTTCAAATGAATATGGCTGTGCTTGAGTTGCAAGAGGTCCTTATATTTGGGTATTTCTTCTTTTGTTGACAATCATGGTATTTTACATTTGGGTATTTTTTCTTTTGTTGACAATCATGGTATTGAGCAGAATCACTTCAATGCACTCTAAATTAAAATGTACTGGGCTGGACTATCCATGAGGTGGACTCTGCCTAAGCATAACACTACGGAGACAGTGAAAGCTTTGGTCACAACATAAATGTCCAAGTAAGAGAGATGCAGGCCAGGTCTGTCAAAGCAGGAAGGCTTATCAGTCATCTCAGCCCATAATGATACATACTGAACACCCCTAGAATGACACCAACTACACAGCCTATTGTTAGTTTATTTTCTTGTCCTTGACTATTGTCAGCATTCTAGGTGGTGGCAGAATTCGATTCAATGCAAGTGTATTTCTGTCTTTGGAAACATGCATGGTAAAGCACATCTTATCAGTGGAGAGCCTAATGTCATTCACTCCAACATGAGCCACTACCAGGTCATAATTATACTTGCCAAAATGGAGAGCAAGTTCTCATTTCATTCAATATCATGGCACCAGAAAAACAACTACCTATTACCCAGCTCTTATCCAATCTGATGATAGTGGTGCCTGGGTGCCTGACAATAGTGTCACCTATTATCAAAGCCTTATGTTGGGTAGATACAGTCTTAGTAGCCCTCAAGTGCTTTGAATCTGTACTCATGTATCTCTTTGCGGCATGCATACTAGTTGTAGAAGTGCATATATATCAGTGGGCATTACAGTGTGATCTAATGGGTGAGGTTTCATAGTCCCGTGTTTGAGTCTTTGGCAGTGTTCTCTTAGCTAACATAGTGTAAGATGATGATAGTTTGGTGCTTCGTAATATGAATATTAGAGTGCAGTGTTTACTGACTGAAGTTTGAGGTTAGAAAGTAGTGTCCAGTTTCATTAAATATTTGTACCTTTCACACATTGAGGAGTTCTGGTAAGCATGATACAGTTTCTATACTGCCATTCAATGCTCAGTATGCTATCTGACTAGCTACAGAAGGAAAAAGGATTGGCCGGTAATATGAAGCAGGTGTAGATGTCAAAGGAAATATAAAATAGGTTAAATCCAGCAAGTGGACTGTCTTATATGTACACCAAAAATAAAGACCCTGACAAGAGAAGGAGCATACACCCATACCAATACTTTGCGTTCTAATGACTGCTTCCCAATAATTACCTGACACAGTACATAAATCACTGAGTAACTCAGTGTACACCTTTCTGACATCAGGGAGAAGAAACAAAAGAATGCATTATGGAAACATATACAGGAATACAGGGATCATGTATTCAGTTTCTTTGTTATAGTTGCTATTGAGGTAGATGACAAGGGGGACCATGGAAAATCAGATTAGAGTTAAAGAAACTGGAGTGGCAGTTAAACACCAATGCAACTGTCCCCTATGGATTAAATGACTCTATTTCCTTAACATTTGTTATGAAAATGAAATCTTTCCAGTATTACATTAGCTAGGTTTTTATTTTTAGTTTAGTATTATATGAATTCAGTTGTAAACATCTATTTTTTCAAAGTGTAGTATAGTGTCCTATATAGATGGAATGACTTTAAATGTGGGATGGATTAACAAGGGGGATGGGTCAAAGGTTAGGGAAATTAGAAACTGTTTTATTAACTCTGATGAAGTCCCAGGATGTAAGGTACGAAAGCACTTAGTTTTTATGTGCCTGTGATTTTTTATGTTTATCTGCATCAAAACTGGTGTGACAACACCAGTTTGTGGATCATTTTTTATTCTGGGAGTTTCCATCATCACAAGTGTGTTTAAGTGGTGAGATAAAACTTGGCTTTTGGATGAGTAGTGCTAAAAATATTTGGAACTAAGCTGAATTTTCTGCTTTTCAGGTACAGAGTTTGACAATTAGAGTGAAGCTTCCGTTGAGACTATGAAGTATTGTTTATAGGTGTACGCTTCCTTTGTTATGACTTTAGTGATTATGGTTAGATGTCATGTGGCTTTTGAACTGCAATTGAATTGAGTGTGGTACCACTTCGCCGTGTTACTCTATTTATGTATTGTGGAAGGTGTTTGCGAAATTGTCATTAGAACACAAGTATTGGTAATGGTGTGCGTTCCTTCTGTTGTTGGGATCTTTAATTTTGTTGTTACAAAGTGACTGTCTTATATGTGCTATAAATGAAAAATGAGTTAACAAAACAAGTTAACTAAGAATACTCCACCAGGCACAAATGAATCGAAGCTCCAAGGAAAAATTGCTTTAATAAGCACTTAAAAACTCCACAGTAGAGACTGGATCAGTAAAAGAACAATAACGTATCCACATAGACGTTTTCGTCGACAACTTCATCAGTTATACATCAATTTTAAAATGAGGTGGTTTTATATACTGTTTGAATTTAATCACAGATCTCTTGTCCAATCAAGCAGCACAATAAATTAAAATCACTTAATTGAGTAATTAATTCATGAAAGCCATGTTAAAAACACTTGCAAAAATGAATACAATTCACTAAAACCATTTATACTCAAATTGTTACATATTTAGTGTATATTTAATGTAAGTTTTCCAATACTTTAAAAACTTTCTATACTTTTAAATGAATCTCTTTAAAAATGTTACTATATAACATGTCATTCAGACTTGTAGGTTTAATATTATAACCAGACACCATCTTGTGGTCATTGAGTTAATTACAGCCACACACTAAACTTTTTTTAAGCTGAAAATACAAGACTTGTCTTTTGAGAATGTATATAAAATTTCAAAACAGTGAAGATCAGAAAAATAGACCAAGGAAGAACTTCATTAAATCAAAGCTTGGCAGCCCTCATCTTTAAAACTGGGGCCAATGATACCATGTCATTGAGCCCAAAATTACGATTCACATCTAAAAGAGCTGCCAGTACAACTCTTTGTAGTCAATAAGTGTCTCCCACATCCCCTCTTGGGTTAGTGGGAACAACTTCCAATACAAAAAATGAGTAGCCTGTGGTGTTACATTTTGTTGAATGCCTACTCAATGCATTTTTTTCTTTCATCACCCTGACATCATATAAGTGCTCGTATATTCTCTGTCTGAGCTTTCTTTCACTCTTTCCGACATAGAAAGAGGGACACTTTTTGCAAACGGCTAAATATATGATGCCTTTAGTGTCACAATTGGCGAATGTATTTAAACGGAGGGTCTTATTCCTTGCTTCTAATACCATACTATCCCCACAAATCAAATAAGAGCAATATTTACATTTCCCACACTTTTGTAAGCCCTTCTTGGATTTGTCATAATTGTTACACACATTGTTTTTCTTCCCCATTTCAAGATAATTCTTGATAGTTTTCCCTCTACGATATACATGGGTTAATTCATTGTCAAAAATACATTCAAGATCTGAAAATTTTGAAAAGTTGTCCCATTCTCTAGAGAATATGTTCCTAACAAAGGCAGATTGTTCACTGAAGGTAGTGATTAACCCTGTCCCCTTTTCAGCAAGATGACCTCCCAACCCTGAAGTATGAGTGGTAGTTTCTTCTATCCCTAAGATTGGGGCAAAGGTGTCTGATCTTTTTGTACTAACCTCCTCCAACACCTTGTTGTACATCTCTAAAGGGTATCCTCTCTGAATAAAGAGATTCTTTAAAATTCTGTTTCCTCCAGGAAAGCTTTGTTGTCCGAGGTCATTCTACTGCACCTAACCAGTTGCCCTTTCACCACACCCTTCTTCTGATGGGGGGGATGGCAACTGGTAAAGTGCAGATAGGAATTAGAAAAAGTTTCTTTCCTGAAAATTCTTGATGACAGTTTCCCTTCTTGTTTCTCAATGTGAACATCGAGGTATTTTAACTTTTGTTCATCAAAATTGCTGGTAAAATTCAGAAATGTGGAGGTGTTATTAACAAAGGCCAAAAGGTTGTTAAAGTTTTCCTCACTACCCATCCAGAAAAAACATAAATCATCTAGGTACCTAGTGTATAGGAGCATTCCTTCATCAGAGGAGAATTGAGAAGAAAAGTTTCTTCCCAATAAGCCATGATAATATTGGCATATGTGGGTGCACAATGTGCCCCCATTGCAACACCCCTTTCTTGTTTAAAGTACTCCCCTTGAAAGTAGATGAAATTGTTTTTTAACACTATTTCCATGAATGTTAAAGTATTGACAAAATCAATGTGTGTTAGTTTTTTACTTTCAATTAATTTTTCTTCAAACCAAGAAAGCCCCAATTCGTGTGGGATGCAACCAAACAAATCAATCACATCCATAGTTCCAAACCCAAGACGTTCACTATACAATGAAGGTTTAATCCTTCTCAACAAGTCCCAGGAGTCTTTTAGAACATTTTCACTTCCCTCGAGTACTTGTTTAATTTTGTAATCAACAAATTTTGCTAAAGGGGCTGTTATTGATCCTTCAGCCGACACAATAGGTCTGAGGGGTGGGTCACAGGCATTTTGTGGACTTTGGGAATCCGAAGATGCAGGGAATCTTTGGTTTATCTACAAACAAAAATTTGTAAGTGTCTTGATCTATTGAACCCTGCATTAACATGTCATATAATAAAAGATGAATCTTTCTATAGGCCATGTTCACTTCGTTAATGGATACCCTGGTGTATTTTTCAGAATCATTAAGTAAGTCCAACATTTTCCCTTCGTACTGTATTGTGTCCATGACTACCACCCCTCCCCCCTTGTCTGGTTTCATTACTCTCAGGTTGTGATTTTCACAAATAGTTCTCAAAGTGTTTTTCTCTTCCTGGGTTAAGTTCGAATGAAAAGTTCTTGTTGTCAGGTGATTCCTTATCTCATGCTCAACTTTCAATTCAAAATTCCTAAGTTGGGGGTGAGTCGGGGGGTTGAATGTACTTTTCCGCTTCAAACTTTGTCCCTGATAATCTGACTTTTTGTCCTTGAAAAAAAGTTCCAAGTTCTTTTTCCGAATAAACAATTTAATGTCTACCAGTAGTTTGAAAATATCAGTTTTTTGTGTAGGCACAAAAGTGAAGCCTTTGGAAAAAAGGTTAAACCAGCTCTTGTCAATACTAACACTGGAATAGTTATATATATTGAACCCGTTGAAACTCCAGGTATTCAAACTGTTGATAATGTCAACTTCCTGTTCAATCCTTGTGTCATCTAATAAAATCTCCCCCCCCTCCCCCCCCTGTAGTTTTTTGAGTTGTAGTAGACCCTACCCTGCTGCATGAGCCTCTCTGATCTCCTTAGGGGGGGATACTCGTCTGTGTCTAGTATTTCTTCATGTTGTTCTTCCATAACAGTTTCCCCCCATTCTCCATCAAAATTATCTTCTTTCCTCCATTTCCCATAGTCATTCCTGTGGGTGGTTCTAGGTCTGGGATAGTGGGTTTTGTTTTTATATTCCCCTTGGTCCCTTTTAATTTTCCCTATCTTCCTGTTCTGAACCTCCTTACACTTAGTGTCAACTTTTTCAAAAACATTCTCATATTTTTTCTTATTAGCATCTACTGTATATAACAAGTCATTTGTAATAGCTTTATTAATGTTCTCTATATCTCCTTGCAGCTTTTGCATTAACATTTCATTGTTGTTGATAATAGCTCTCATAACATTTAAACCACAATTGTCAAAGATAGAAATAAGTTCCCCATGAAAATCAGAGCCTTCAATAACATTATTAGGGTATTTGCAAACCCTAAGGCCCTTAGGAACAATATTTAAAGTAATACAATGCTTGAGATAATCATTGTCAATTTCAAGCGTTTTAAATTTTATTAAATAAAATTCCAAATCATTTAAAAGCGTACTAAAACTTGTATTACTATATTTAGTTGGACTGCTTTGAGTTTCAAAGCTATACTTCGCTTTGAAGCAGTCAGAAAACAGTTTTTGTGTACCTGTAATAGGATTAGATTTGTCCATACGGGTTTGTTGCCGTGTACGCTGACTTTTCGGTCTAACAGAGGCCGCTTCAGCTCCATTGCTGTTAGCGTTGATAAAATCCACTGTAATGTGTGGAAAACCATCTAAGCTATTTCCACAGTTCACATCTTCCTCGATTGAAGTGCTGCTTACATCATTAGTAATGAGTGCATCTAATTCAACCTGCTTCCGGTTAGCTTCCTGGTTCCCGGTGGTTGCATAAGGACAGCAAGTGAAGCAAATGACTGACTAAGCGGTGTCAGCAGGGCAACCAACTGAGTGAGTTGCCCGATGAGCTTTCGTAATTCCCCAGTCTCAGAGCTCCTAGGAGCCGGATCTGTGCTTGGCGGCTGCTCCATAAAAACTGATAAAAAGTGAGTGAGCCAAGAACAGTATGACCAAAAAAGTTAACTAAGAATACTCCACCAGGCACAAATGAATCGAAGCTCCAAGGAAAAATTGCTTTAATAAGCACTTAAAAACTCCACAGTAGAGACTGGATCAGTAAAAGAACAATAACGTATCCACATAGACGTTTTAAGTGACAACTTCATCAGTTATACATCAATTTTAAAATGAGGTGGTTTTATATACTGTTTGAATTTAATCACAGATCTCTTGTCCAATCAAGCAGCACAATAAATTAAAATCACTTAATTGAGTAATTAATTCATGAAAGCCATGTTAAAAACACTTGCAAAAATGAATACAATACACTAAAACCATTTATACTCAAATTGTTACATATTTAGTGTATATTTAATGTAAGTTTTCCAATACTTTAAAAACTTTCTATACTTTTAAATGAATCTCTTTAAAAATGTTACTATATAACATGTCATTCAGACTTGTAGGTTTAATATTATAACCAGACACCATCTTGTGGTCATTGAGTTAATTACAGCCACACACTAAACTTTTTTTAAGCTGAAAATACAAGACTTGTCTTTTGAGAATGTATATAAAATTTCAAAACAGTGAAGATCATAAAAATAGACCAAGGAAGAACTTCATTAAATCAAAGCTTGGCAGCCCTCATCTTTAAAACTGGGGCCAATGATACCATGTCATTGAGCCCAAAATTACGATTCGCATCTAAAAAGAGCTGCCAGTACAACTCTTTCATGAATTAATTACTCAATTAAGTGATTTTAATTTATTGTGCTGCTTGATTGGACAAGAGATCTGTGATTAAATTCAAACAGTATATAAAACCACCTCATTTTAAAATTGATGTATAACTGATGAAGTTGTCGACGAAAACGTCTATGTGGATACGTTATTGTTCTTTTACTGATCCAGTCTCTACTGTGGAGTTTTTAAGTGCTTATTAAAGCAATTTTTCCTTGGAGCTTCGATTCATTTGTGCCTGGTGGAGTATTCTTAGTTAACTTGTTTGGTCATACTGTTCTTGGCTCACTCACTTTTTATCAGTTGAAAAATGAGTTAAGTTTGAATGAGTATGAACACACTAGAGTGTGAAGAGAACAAAAGCATATACAGCAAGATAAAAAAGTTAGAAAGAGCATGACAGTAATGACTAGCAAGCATGTAATAGTACTCTATTAAACTGGATAAGCAAACAGTAACAATAGCAAGATTAAAGATAATAGCAATATATCTACTTAAGATCAGCAAGTACAGAGACAGGAAGCAATGCAATATATACTGATATTAGACCAAAGGCTAAAGATAATAGCAATATATCTACTTAAGATCAACAAGTACAGAGACAGGAAGCAATGCAATATATACTGATATTAGACCAAAGGTTAAAGATAATAGCAATATATCTACTTAAGATCAACAAGTACAGAGACAGGAAGCAATGCAATATATACTGATATTAGACCAAAGGTTAAAGATAATAGCAATATATATATATACTTAAGATCAACAAGTACAGAGACAGGAAGCAATACAATATATACTGATATTAGACCAAAGGTACAGTGACAAAGATCAAAATGTTATATACTAGATAAGCTGTCAGCAATGGATTCAAATACAATAACACTAATAAGCCAGGGTGTTGACTAAACTGTAATGTAGCCATTACAGTGTTAGTGTAGTAGCCATAATACTGGTCAAACCACAATTACAGTGATGCTGACATTGCTAGTTGCAGTACTAGAGATCAGTCTCCAGTCTCAGAAACTGGCAATGACCATCAGCAAAGAAGTTGTGATTTTATTAAAATACAAAACTTTTAATGGGAATGCAAGAGTTGTAGCATTTGTACTGGTCAAACCACAATAATCACAGTGAATACTGATGTTCTAGTTTCAATACTTGAAAACAGACACTGTGCTTAATAACTGGGAAGAGCCAGCAATGAAGTAGCTACAATAGCAAGAAACTGCAATGGATTCGGTGTACCATTGTCGGTATAAGAGAATGATTAGGAATAAACATCAGTGGGACTCAGAGGGCAATCTGCAAAGAGCATTGTAAACAACAGCAGTGCAGCATTATTATATGAGCAGTAGTGTGATCAACAGAAATGCAGTATTAAGAAGCATACTAAACATCAAGTAAAATATACAAAGCAAATACATTGCTGTTTTTCATATTTGATTTCATATAGCCTGGTGGAAAAGCCGCAATGCTATGTGGTTTGGAGGGTGGCCTAATGGTTATGGTGGTTGCCTTACAAACACACGGTGCAGGGGTTGAGTCTCGCTTGGCTAGGCTTAAAATGACTCACAAGGGTAATGAGCTTAATACTAACTTATGAACCGTATTGAGGAAAAAGATGCATGATCAAGGGCTAATGAGTAGAACAGTGTGTGAGGTAAGACCTGAATAAGTCGTAGATATTTAATGTGCACAAAGGAATTGACTTTTTAGATGTGCACTACTATGAAAACAACCAGAATGTAGAGCAAGAAAGGTTGTAGCATATGAGAGCAGACTCTCAACTGCTGTCCCCTTGATTTAGCAGGAGAAGTGCTTTGCTGCAGTAAAGTCTTAGTTAAGTCGTGTACTTGTGCTGTCCTATGGTGAGCACTCAGCTGATATGCCACTGTCAGAGCAAAATGATGCTGGGTAAAGCTAATTAGGTTCCAGATGTCCAGATGGACTGATTAGGTTTCTCTCATAGCAACAGTGCAGAGCTGCTCACAGGACAGCAGTGCAGATCACTGAGCTATGCAGCTGTTCCCTTTATATAGTTTAACAAAAGTACAAAAAATGGCAGCAAATCAGTTAAGGTTAGCCTGCAATAACCAACTGTAAAACATGCCAGAAGTAAATCAACAACTATTCCCTCGCTCACTAGAAGCAGCCACAACAGCCGTCCAGAAAAATATTCCATAGCAGCAGGTCTTAGGTAAATTTTCACTCTTAAGTTAAGCCTCAGGTGTTCACATGAACTTGAATGACCTTTTCCTTGTTGCAACAGGGCACCATTACTTACAGCTCAACTGTATATGTGTGTGTGTGTGTGTGTGTGTGTGTGTGTGTATGTGTGTGTGTGTGTGTGTGTGTGTGCGCGTGTATGTATGTATGTATGTATGTATGTAAACATGCCTGATGGGGTAGGGGAAAATAGGCTTTCAATGAACGCCTTATTTGCTTAGATGGGCTTTGCTTCTCCTGTCTGTCATAGAGTTCCATCTATTTCAGTTGCTTCCCATTTGTTTCTCCCCATCAATGATGTTCAGCTCCTAAGAAATTAGCTGCCATCCCAACATCCATTATTGTAATGGAAATGGTGACGCTGCCTTAAAACAGCTTGACAGCAAAGTCATAGCGGCACTAAATCTTGTATGTTCCTATTAAGAACATCCACTACCCTCTACCTCTACCTCTACAAGCACACGGTATTTATTTTGTCTTTAAATTTGATACGGGGGGGGTAGAGCATTGCTCTCAATAGTCCTCTCAGCCTGGGACAAAGTAAAATACAGATGGGACAGGTATTTTACATACAAATGAAGGCGTTATAGATGATGCATAGAATTCACAAGAAAATCAGATAATTTTAAGTATGCAGTACATTCAAATGCAACTAATTTGTTAGTACCAACATATTATTAAGAGTCACAAATATACAAGCTCTTCCTGAGCTAGTAATCCTTACGATCAGAGATGTTAATTTAAATATGTAGAAATAGCTAGGGGTTAAAAGAAGAATGGAATAGGAGGAGATAAGAGAATGAAGAGAAGAAAGAAAAAGGAAAAGAAGCAAAGAAAAGAGCGGAGAAAGGGGAATAGAAATAAAATACATTTTATTATGATAAAATAAGGTAGTATGAATGCAGTGATTCTTCAAAGAAGATTGATGAGAAGGCAGGGAACAAGAATTCTAGGTTGAAGATGAGAAAGTTGAGGTTATCACCTTGTTCTTGTAGCAACTACAAGTTGTCCATTTTACATTTTTTTTAGTTTATATCTAAATGAAATGCAGAAAGTAGTATTCATAAGGTCTGCTGGGAGAATTTCCCAGATTAAGTGACCCTAATACAGGTCTGTAAGGTAGTCTCTAATTCCGGATGTTAGGAATATGTTTGATAAGGCAGCTTGCAGTGAATTGGAAAGACTCAAGGTTTAGAAATTGAAAGATGAGTGAGGTGAGTAGAAAATCCTGTAACAAATATCCAGAAAACAGCCCTGAAACAATACCAAATAACCAAATAATAAGGCTGAAGTCATTCAAGAGCACTAGAGTTCAAACAAAATTTAATAACAGAAAGCATAACAAGATGAGTAAAAGTTTGACTTTTTGAGTAACTGGAAGACATTTTGTTTTGTTAGAGTGTGGCAGTGGTGTTCAGGTTTTGCAGCATGAGTAATTTAGCAAGATATGCTATCTAATCAAATCTGCAGTGGGTGTTATGGGTGGACTGTCTTCTAGCTGAGCAAGGAAGTCTTTTTTTTCAATTGCCATTCTCTCTTCTGGGGACAAAATTTGAGATATTTTTCTAGCCAAGAAGAGTAATGAATTTATCTTTCTTTTAGTTACCCCCAAACAGTGATGGAAGTTGAGGATTACAAAACACATGGGGCTTTCAGTATGTCTCCTCATTATGTCATCTTCCATTATGGCAGCTTCTCCCTTGTTTAAAATTAACCTCTAAACAATGTAGTTCTGTTAAAAGGGGTGTTGTAGTTCTGGATGTTCATTAGTACACCATTATGAAAGTCCTCTCATCACTATCTTAGTAAAAGAACATACAGACAATGAACCATTCGCTATAAAACTATGTACTGAAAAATATATAGCATCCTTGTTGTTCCTTTGAAAGCCTAAGGTAACTGTAAGTAATGAACACTTCAGGATTATGTAAGTGTTACTTTTTCTGTCTCAGATAAAGGAATACACTGCAATTAAATATAAGATACAAGACAAACAAGTTCAGCATTCAACACCAACGGATGAAAGCTGAAGAAAACAGCAGCGGAGTCCAAAAAATCCACAAAAAACAATGTATTGTACAGACACAGCAAGGATTTATCGCTTTTGTTAAGACTGTAACACAAACTTCTTCAGAATCATAACCACCTAAAGTCAACTGATTTAAATATCCCTCCCAAAAAAATCGCATGACTAAAAATTACCAATAGCATTAAAAATAACTGACTTAAAACCATCTGACCTATTGAATATAACCATTTAAAACAGCAAATCAAACTCAATTAAATGAATA
>NW_025049109.1:0-23802 GCF_019279795.1 Protopterus annectens | reverse complement strand
CAAATTAATTCAAAAGGGGGTAATGTAATGTACTAATGTTCTCTATTCAGCTAATGTAATGTACTAATGTTAAATATTCAGGTAATGTAATGTACTAATGTTCAATATTCAGATAATGTAATGTACTAATGTTAAATATTCAGGTAGTATAATGTACTAATGTTCAATATTCAGGTAATGTAATGTACTAATGTTCAATATTCAGGTAATGTATACTAATATATTCAATATTCAAGATGTTTAATATTCAGGTAATGTAATGTACTAATGTTGTTCAATATTCAGGTAATGTAATGTACTAATGTTCAATATTCAGGTAATGTACTGTACTAATGTTTAATATTCAGGTAATGTAATGTACTAATGTTCAATATTCAGGTAATATAATGTGCCCAATGTTTAATATTCAGGTAATGTAATGTACTAATGTTCAATATTCAGGTAATGTAATGTACTAATGTTCAATATTCAGGTAATGTAATGTACTAATGTTTTAATAGTCAGGTAATGTAATGTACTAATGTTTAATATTCAGGTAATGTAATGTACTAATGTTCAATATTCAGGTAATGTAATGTACTAATGTTTAATATTCAGGTAATGTAATGTACTAATGTTCAATATTCAGGTAATGTACTAATGTTCAATATTCAGGTAATGTAATGTACTATGTTTAATATTCAGGTAATGTAATGTACTAACGTTCAATATTCAGGTAATGTAATGTACTAATGTTCAATATTCAGGTAATGTAATGTACTAATGTTCAATATTCAGGTAATGTAATGTACTAATGTTCAATATTCAGGTAATGTAATGTACTAATGTTTAATATTCAGGTAATGTAATGTACTAATGTTCAATATTCAGGTAATGTAATGTACTTTAATGTTCAATATTCAGGTAATGTAATGTGCAAGTATTTCAATATTCGGAAATGTAATGTACTAAATTCAGGTAATATAATGTACAAATGTTCAATATTCAGGTAATGTAATGTACTAATGTTCAATATTCAGGTAATGTAATGTACTAATGTTCAATATTCAGGTAATGTAATGTACTAATGTTCAATATTCAGGTAATGTAATGTACTAATGTTCAATATTCAGGTAATATAATGTACTAATGTTCAATATTCAGGTAATGTAATGTACTAATGTTCAATATTCAGGTAATGTAATGTACTAATGTTCAATATTCAGGTAATGTACTAATGTTCCTTATTCAGGTAATGTAATGTACTAATGTTCAATATTCAGGTAATGTAATGTACTAATGTTTAATATTCAGGTAATGTAATGTACTAATGTTCAATATTCAGGTAATGTAATGTACTAATGTTCAATATTCACTTAATGTAATGTAATGTACTAATGTTTAATATTCAGGTAATGTAATGTACTAATGTTCAATATTCAGGTAATGTAATGTACTAATGTTCAATATTCAGGTAATGTAATGTACTAATGTTCAATATTCAGGTAATGTACTGTACTAATGTTCAATATTCAGGTAATGTAATGTACTAATGTTCAATATTCAGGTAATGTAATGTACTAATGTTCAATATTCAGGTAATGTAATGTACTAATGTTCAATATTCAGGTAATGTAATGTACAAATGTTCAATATTCAGGTAATGTAATGTACTAATGTTCAATATTCAGGTAATGTAATGTACTAATGTTCAATATTCAGGTAATATAATGTACAACTGTTCAATATTCAGGTAATGTAATGTACTAATGTTTAATATTCAGGTAATATAATGTACTAATGTTCAATATTCAGGTAATGTAATGTACTAATGTTCAATATTCAGGTAATGTAATGTACTAATGTTCAATATTCAGGTAATGTAATGTACTAATGTTTAATATTCAGGTAATGTAATGTACTAATGTTCAATATTCAGGTAATGTAATGTACTAATGTTCAATATTCAGGTAATGTAATGTACTAATGTTTAATATTCAGGTAATGTAATGTACTAATGTTCAATATTCAGGTAATGTAATGTACTAATGTTCAATATTCAGGTAATGTAATGTACTAATGTTCAATATTCAGGTAATGTAATGTACTAATGTTTAATATTCAGGTAATGTAATGTACTAATGTTCAATATTCAGGTAATGTAATGTACTAATGTTCAATATTCAGGTAATGTAATGTACTAATGTTCAATATTCAGGTAATGTAATGTACTAATGTTCAATATTCAGGTAATGTAATGTACTAATGTTCAATATTCAGGTAATGTAATGTACTAATGTTCAATATTCAGGTAATGTACTGTTATAATGTTCAATATTCAGGTAATGTAATGTACTAATGTTCAATATTCAGGTAATGTAATGTACTAATGTTCAATATTCAGGTAATGTAATGTACTAATGTTCAATATTCAGGTAATGTAATGTACTAATGTTCAATATTCAGGTAATGTAATGTACTAATGTTTAATATTCAGGTAATGTAATGTACTAATGTTCAATATTCAGGTAATGTAATGTACTAATGTTTAATATTCAGGTAATAATGTAATGAACTAATGTTCAATATTCAGGTAATGTAATGTACTAATGTTCAATATTCAGGTAATATAATGTACTAATGTTCAATATTCAGGTAATGTAATGTACTAATGTTCAATATTCAGGTAATGTAATGTACTAATGTTCAATATTCAGGTAATGTAATGTACTAATGTTCAATTTTCAGGTATTGTAATGTACAAATGTTCAATATTCAGGTAATGTAATGTACTAATGTTCAATATTCAGGTAATGTAATGTACTAATGTTCAATATTCAGGTAATATAATGTACTAATGTTCAATATTCAGGTAATGTAATGTACTAATGTTCAATATACAGGTAATGTAATGTACTAATGTTCAATATTCAGGTAATGTAATGTACTAATGTTCAATATTCAGGTAATGTAATGTACTAATGTTCAATATTCAGGTAATGTAATGTACTAATGTTCAATATTCAGGTAATGTAATGTACTAATGTTCAATATTCAGGTAATGTAATGTACTAATGTTCAATATTCAGGTAATGTAATGTACTAATGTTCAATATTCAGGTAATGTAATGTACTAATGTTCAATATTCAGGTAATGTAATGTACTAATGTTCAATATTCAGGTAATGTAATGTACTAATGTTCAATATTCAGGTAATGTAATGTACTAATGTTCAATATTCAGGTAATGTAATGTACTAATGTTCAATATTCAGGTAATGTAATGTACTAATGTTCAATATTCAGGTAATGTAATGTACTAATGTTCAATATTCAGGTAATGTAATGTACTAATGTTCAATATTCAGGTAATGTAATGTACTAATGTTCAATATTCAGGTAATGTAATGTACTAATGTTCAATATTCAGGTATTAATGTACTAATGTTCAATATTCGATAGTATGCTGTACTAATGTTCCTTATTCAGGCCAATGTAATGTACTAATGTTCAATATTCAGGTAATGTAATGTACTAATGTTCAATATTCAGGTAATGTAATGTACTAATGTTCAATATTCAGGTAATGTAATGTACTAATGTTCAATATTCAGGTAATGTAATGTACTAATGTTCAATATTCAGGTAATGTAATGTACTAATGTTCAATATTCAGGTAATGTAATGTACTAATGTTCAATATTCAGGTAAAATGTACTAATGTTCGGGTTCAGGTAATGTAATGTACTAATGTTCAATATTCAGGTAATGTAATGTACTAATGTTCAATATTCAGGTAATGTAATGTACTAATGTTCAATATTCAGGTAATGTAATGTACTAATGTTCAATATTCAGGTAATGTAATGTACTAATGTTCAATATTCAGGTAATGTAATGTACTAATGTTCAATATTCAGGTAATGTAATGTACTAATGTTCAATATTCAGGTAATGTAATGTACTAATGTTCAATATTCAGGTAATGTAATGTACTAATGTTTAATATTCAGGTAATGTAATGTACTAATGTACAATATTCAGGTAATGTAATGTACTAATGTTCAATATTCAGGTAATGTAATGTACAACTGTTCAATATTCAGGTAATGTAATGTACTAATGTTCAATATTCAGGTAATGTAATGTACTAATGTTCAATATTCAGGTAATGTAATGTACTAATGTTCAATATTCAGGTAATGTAATGTACTAATGTTCAATATTCAGGTAATGTAATGTACTAATGTTCAATATTCAGGTAATGTAATGTACTAATGTTCAATATTCAGGTAATGTAATGTACTAATGTTCAATATTCAGGTAATGTAATGTACTAATGTTCAATATTCAGGTAATGTAATGTACTAAAGTTCAATATTCAGGTAATGTAATGTACTAATGTTCAATATTCAGGTAATGTAATGTACTAATGTTCAATATTCAGGTAATGTAATGTACTAATGTTCAATATTCAGGTAATGTAATGTACTAATGTTCAATATTCAGGTAATGTAATGTACTAATGTTCAATATTCAGGTAATGTAATGTACTAATGTTCAATATTCAGGTAATGTAATGTACTAATGTTCAATATTCAGGTAATGTAATGTACTAATGTTCAATATTCAGGTAATGTAATGTACTAATGTTCAATATTCAGGTAATGTAATGTACTAATGTTCAATATTCAGGTAATGTAATGTACTAATGTTCAATATTCAGGTAATGTAATGTACAAATGTTCAATATTCAGGTAATGTAATGTACTAATGTTCAATATTCAGGTAATGTAATGTACTAATGTTCAATATTCAGGTAATGTAATGTACAAATGTTCAATATTCAGGTAATGTAATGTACTAATGTTCAATATTCAGGTAATATAATGTACTAATGTTCAATATTCAGGTAATGTAATGTACTAATGTTCAATATTCAGGTAATGTAATGTACTAATGTTCAATATTCAGGTAATGTAATGTACTAATGTTCAATATTCAGGTAATGTAATGTACTAATGTTCAATATTCAGGTAATGTAATGTACTAATGTTCAATATTCAGGTAATGTAATGTACTAATGTTCAATATTCAGGTAATGTAATGTACTAATGTTCAATATTCAGGTAATGTAATGTACTAATGTTCAATATTCAGGTAATGTAATGTACTAATGTTCAATATTCAGGTAATGTAATGTACTAATGTTCAATATTCAGGTAATGTAATGTACTAATGTTCAATATTCAGGTAATGTAATGTACTAATGTTCAATATTCAGGTAATGTAATGTACTAATGTTCAATATTCAGGTAATGTAATGTACTAATGTTCAATATTCAGGTAATGTAATGTACTAATGTTCAATATTCAGGTAATGTAATGTACTAATGTTCAATATTCAGGTAATGTAATGTACTAATGTTCAATATTCAGGTAATGTAATGTACTAATGTTCAATATTCAGGTAATGTAATGTACTAATGTTCAATATTCAGGTAATGTAATGTACTAATGTTCAATATTCAGGTAATGTAATGTACTAATGTTCAATATTCAGGTAATGTAATGTACTAATGTTCAATATTCAGGTAATGTAATGTACTAATGTTCAATATTCAGGTAATGTAATGTACTAATGTTCAATATTCAGGTAATGTAATGTACTAATGTTCAATATTCAGGTAATGTAATGTACTAATGTTCAATATTCAGGTAATGTAATGTACTAATGTTCAATATTCAGGTAATGTAATGTACTAATGTTCAATATTCAGGTAATGTAATGTACTAATGTTCAATATTCAGGTAATGTAATGTACTAATGTTCAATATTCAGGTAATGTAATGTACTAATGTTCAATATTCAGGTAATGTAATGTACTAATGTTCAATATTCAGGTAATGTAATGTACTAATGTTTAATATTCAGGTAATGTAATGTACTAATGTTCAATATTCAGGTAATGTAATGTACTAATGTTCAATATTCAGGTAATGTAATGTACTAATGTTCAATATTCAGGTAATGTAATGTACTAATGTTCAATATTCAGGTAATGTAATGTACAAATGTTCAATATTCAGGTAATGTAATGTACTAATGTTCAATATTCAGGTAATATAATGTACTAATGTTCAATATTCAGGTAATGTAATGTACTAATGTTCAATATTCAGGTAATGTAATGTACTAATGTTCAATATTCAGGTAATGTAATGTACTAATGTTCAATATTCAGGTAATGTAATGTACTAATGTTCAATATTCAGGTAATGTAATGTACTAATGTTCAATATTCAGGTAATGTAATGTACTAATGTTCAATATTCAGGTAATGTAATGTACTAATGTTCAATATTCAGGTAATATAATGTACTAATGTTCAATATTCAGGTAATGTAATGTACTAATGTTCAATATTCAGGTAATGTAATGTACTAATGTTCAATATTCAGGTAATGTAATGTACTAATGTTCAATATTCAGGTAATGTACTGTACTAATGTTCAATATTCAGGTAATGTAATGTACTAATGTTCAATATTCAGGTAATGTAATGTACTAATGTTCAATATTCAGGTAATGTAATGTACTAATGTTCAATATTCAGGTAATGTAATGTACTAATGTTCAATATTCAGGTAATGTAATGTACTAATGTTCAATATTCAGGTAATGTAATGTACTAATGTTCAATATTCAGGTAATATAATGTACTAATGTTCAATATTCAGGTAATGTAATGTACTAATGTTCAATATTCAGGTAATGTAATGTACTAATGTTCAATATTCAGGTAATGTAATGTACTAATGTTTAATATTCAGGTAATATAATGTACTAATGTTCAATATTCAGGTAATGTACTGTACTAATGTTCAATATTCAGGTAATGTAATGTACTAATGTTCAATATTCAGGTAATGTAATGTACTAATGTTCAATATTCAGGTAATGTAATGTACTAATGTTCAATATTCAGGTAATGTAATGTACTAATGTTCAATATTCAGGTAATGTAATGTACTAATGTTCAATATTCAGGTAATGTAATGTACTAATGTTCAATATTCAGGTAATGTAATGTACTAATGTTCAATATTCAGGTAATGTAATGTACTAATGTTCAATATTCAGGTAATGTAATGTACTAATGTTCAATATTCAGGTAATGTAATGTACTAATGTTCAATATTCAGGTAATGTAATGTACTAATGTTCAATATTCAGGTAATGTAATGTACTAATGTTCAATATTCAGGTAATGTAATGTACTAATGTTCAATATTCAGGTAGTGTAATGTAGTAATGTTCAATATTCAGGTAATGTAATGTACTAATGTTCAATATTCAGGTAATGTAATGTACTAATGTTCAATATTCAGGTAATGTAATGTACTAATGTTCAATATTCAGGTAATGTAATGTACTAATGTTCAATATTCACTTAATGTAATGTACTAATGTTTAATATTCAGGTAATGTAATGTACTAATGTTCAATATTCAGGTAATGTAATGTACTAATGTTCAATATTCAGGTAATGTAATGTACTAATGTTCAATATTCAGGTAATGTAATGTACTAATGTTCAATATTCAGGTAATGTAATGTACTAATGTTCAATATTCAGGTAATGTAATGTACTAATGTTCAATATTCAGGTAATGTAATGTACTAATGTTCAATATTCAGGTAATATAATGTACTAATGTTCAATATTCAGGTAATGTAATGTACTAATGTTCAATATTCAGGTAATGTAATGTACTAATGTTCAATATTCAGGTAATGTAATGTACTAATGTTCAATATTCAGGTAATATAATGTACTAATGTTCAATATTCAGGTAATGTAATGTACTAATGTTCAATATTCAGGTAATGTAATGTACTAATGTTTAATATTCAGGTAATGTAATGTACTAATGTTCAATATTCAGGTAATGTAATGTACTAATGTTCAATATTCAGGTAATGTAATGTACTAATGTTCAATATTCAGGTAATGTAATGTACTAATGTTCAATATTCAGGTAATGTAATGTACTAATGTTCAATATTCAGGTAATGTAATGTACTAATGTTCAATATTCAGCTAATGTAATGTACTAATGTTCAATATTCAGGTAATGTAATGTACTAATGTTCAATATTCAGGTAATGTAATGTACTAATGTTCAATATTCAGGTAATGTAATGTACTAATGTTCAATATTCAGGTAATGTAATGTACAAATGTTCAATATTCAGGTAATGTAATGTACTAATGTTCAATATTCAGGTAATGTAATGTACTAATGTTCAATATTCAGGTAATGTAATGTACTAATGTTCAATATTCAGGTAATGTAATGTACTAATGTTCAATATTCAGGTAATGTAATGTACTAATGTTCAATATTCAGGTAATGTAATGTACTAATGTTCAATATTCAGGTAATGTAATGTACTAATGTTCAATATTCAGGTAATGTAATGTACTAATGTTCAATATTCAGGTAATGTAATGTACTAATGTTCAATATTCAGGTAATGTAATGTACTAATGTTCAATATTCAGGTAATGTAATGTACTAATGTTCAATATTCAGGTAATGTAATGTACTAATGTTCAATATTCAGGTAATGTAATGTACTAATGTTCAATATTCAGGTAATGTAATGTACTAATGTTCAATATTCAGGTAATGTAATGTACTAATGTTCAATATTCAGGTAATGTAATGTACTAATGTTCAATATTCAGGTAATGTAATGTACTAATGTTCAATATTCAGGTAATGTAATGTACTAATGTTCAATATTCAGGTAATGTAATGTACTAATGTTCAATATTCAGGTAATGTAATGTACTAATGTTCAATATTCAGGTAATGTAATGTACTAATGTTCAATATTCAGGTAATGTAATGTACTAATGTTCAATATTCAGGTAATGTAATGTACTAATGTTCAATATTCAGGTAATGTAATGTACTAATGTTCAATATTCAGGTAATGTAATGTACTAATGTTCAATATTCAGGTAATGTAATGTACTAATGTTCAATATTCAGGTAATGTAATGTACTAATGTTCAATATTCAGGTAATGTAATGTACTAATGTTCAATATTCAGGTAATGTAATGTACTAATGTTCAATATTCAGGTAATGTAATGTACTAATATTTAATATTCAGGTAATGTAATGTACTAATGTTCAATATTCAGGTAATGTAATGTACTAATGTTCAATATTCAGGTAATGTAATGTACAAATGTTCAATATTCAGGTAATGTAATGTACTAATGTTCAATATTCAGGTAGTGTACTGTACTAATGTTCAATATTCAGGTAATGTAATGTACTAATGTTCAATATTCAGGTAATGTAATGTACTAATGTTCAATATTCAGGTAATGTAATGTACTAATGTTCAATATTCAGGTAATGTAATGTACTAATGTTCAATATCAGGCAATGTAATGTACCAATGTTCAATATTCAGGTAATGTATTACAAATGTTTAATATTCAGGTAATGTAATGTACTAATGTTCAATATTCAGGTAATGTAATGTACTAATGTTCAATATTCAGGTAATGTAATGTACTAATGTTCAATATTCAGGTAATGTAATGTACTAATGTTCAATATTCAGGTAATGTAATGTACAACTGTTCAATATTCAGGTAATGTAATGTACTAATGTTCAATATTCAGGTAATGTAATGTACTAATGTTCAATATTCAGGTAATGTAATGTACTAATGTTCAATATTCAGGTAATGTAATGTACTAATGTTCAATATTCAGGTAATGTAATGTACTAATGTTCAATATTCAGGTAATGTAATGTACTAATGTTCAATATTCAGGTAATGTAATGTACTAATGTTCAATATTCAGGTAATGTAATGTACTAATGTTCAATATCCAGGTAATGTAATGTACTAATGTTTAATATGCAGGTAATGTAATGTACTGATGTTCAATATTCAGGTAATGTAATGTACTAATGTTCAATATTCAGGTAATGTAATGTACTAATGTTCAATATTCAGGTAATGTAATGTACTAATGTTCAATATTCAGGTAATATAATGTACTAATGTTCAATATTCAGGTAATGTAATGTACTAATGTTCAATATTCAGGTAATGTAATGTACTAATGTTCAATATTCAGGTAATGTAATGTACTAATGTTCAATATTCAGGTAATGTAATGTACCAATGTTCAATATTCAGGTAATGTAATGTACTAATGTTCAATATTCAGGTAATGTAATGTACTAATGTTCAATATTCAGGTAATGTAATGTACTAATGTTCAATATTCAGGTAATGTAATGTACTAATGTTCAATATTCAGGTAATGTAATGTACTAATGTTCAATATTCAGGTAATGTAATGTACTAATGTTCAATATTCAGGTAATGTAATGTACTAATGTTCAATATTCAGGTAATGTAATGTACTAATGTTCAATATTCAGGTAATGTAATGTACTAATGTTCAATATTCAGGTAATGTAATGTACTAATGTTCAATATTCAGGTAATGTAATGTACTAATGTTCAATATTGAGGTAATGTAATGTACTAATGTTCAATATTCAGGTAATGTAATGTACAAATGTTCAATATTCAGGTAATGTACTGTACTAATGTTCAATATTCAGGTAATGTAATGTACTAATGTTCAATATTCAGGTAATGTAATGTACTAATGTTCAATATACAGGTAATATAATGTACTAAATGTTCAATATTCAGGTAATGTAATGTACTAATGTTCAATATTCAGGTAATGTAATGTACTAATGTTCAATATTCAGGTAATGTAATGTACTAATGTTCAATATTCAGGTAATGTAATGTACTAATGTTCAATATTCAGGTAATGTAATGTACTAATGTTCAATATTCAGGTAATGTAATGTACTAATGTTCAATATTCAGGTAATGTAATGTACTAATGTTCAATATTCAGGTAATGTAATGTACTAATGTTCAATATTCAGGTAATGTAATGTACTAATGTTCAATATTCAGGTAATGTAATGTACTAATGTTCAATATTCAGGTAATGTAATGTACTAATGTTCAATATTCAGGTAATGTAATGTACTAATGTTCAATATTCAGGTAATGTAATGTACTAATGTTCAATATTCAGGTAATGTAATGTACTAATGTTCAATATTCAGGTAATGTAATGTACTAATGTTCAATATTCAGGTAATGTAATGTACTAATGTTCAATATTCAGGTAATGTAATGTACTAATGTTCAATATTCAGGTAATGTAATGTACTAATGTTCAATATTCAGGTAATGTAATGTACTAATGTTCAATATTCAGGTAATGTAATGTACTAATGTTCAATATTCAGGTAATGTAATGTACTAATGTTCAATATTCAGGTAATGTAATGTACTAATGTTCAATATTCAGGTAATGTAATGTACTAATGTTCAATATTCAGGTAATGTAATGTACTAATGTTCAATATTCAGGTAATGTAATGTACTAATGTTCAATATTCAGGTAATGTAATGTACTAATGTTCAATATTCAGGTAATGTAATGTACTAATGTTCAATATTCAGGTAATGTAATGTACTAATGTTCAATATTCAGGTAATGTAATGTACTAATGTTCAATATTCAGGTAATGTAATGTACTAATGTTCAATATTCAGGTAATGTAATGTACTAATGTTCAATATTCAGGTAATGTAATGTACTAATGTTCAATATTCAGGTAATGTAATGTACTAATGTTCAATATTCAGGTAATGTAATGTACTAATGTTCAATATTCAGGTAATGTAATGTACTAATGTTCAATATTCAGGTAATGTAATGTACTAATGTTCAATATTCAGGTAATGTAATGTACTAATGTTCAATATTCAGGTAATGTAATGTACTAATGTTCAATATTCAGGTAATGTAATGTACTAATGTTCAATATTCAGGTAATGTAATGTACTAATGTTCAATATTCAGGTAATGTAATGTACTAATGTTCAATATTCAGGTAATGTAATGTACTAATGTTCAATATTCAGGTAATGTAATGTACTAATGTTCAATATTCAGGTAATGTAATGTACTAATGTTCAATATTCAGGTAATGTAATAATGTACTAATGTTCAATATTCAGGTAATGTAATGTACTAATGTTCAATATTCAGGTAATGTAATGTACTAATGTTCAATATTCAGGTAATGTAATGTACTAATGTTCAATATTCAGGTAATGTAATGTACTAATGTTCAATATTCAGGTAATGTAATGTACTAATGTTCAATATTCAGGTAATGTAATGTACTAATGTTCAATATTCAGGTAATGTAATGTACTAATGTTCAATATTCAGGTAATGTAATGTACTAATGTTCAATATTCAGGTAATGTAATGTACTAATGTTCAATATTCAGGTAATGTAATGTACTAATGTTCAATATTCAGGTAATGTAATGTACTAATGTTCAATATTCAGGTAATGTAATGTACTAATGTTCAATATTCAGGTAATGTAATGTACTAATGTTCAATATTCAGGTAATGTAATGTACTAATGTTCAATATTCAGGTAATGTAATGTACTAATGTTCAATATTCAGGTAATGTAATGTACTAATGTTCAATATTCAGGTAATGTAATGTACTAATGTTCAATATTCAGGTAATGTAATGTACTAATGTTCAATATTCAGGTAATGTAATGTACTAATGTTCAATATTCAGGTAATGTAATGTACAACTGTTCAATATTCAGGTAATGTAATGTACTAATGTTCAATATTCAGGTAATGTAATGTACTAATGTTCAATATTCAGGTAATGTAATGTACTAATGTTCAATATTCAGGTAATATAATGTACTAATGTTCAATATTCAGGTAATGTAATGTACTAATGTTCAATATTCAGGTAATGTAATGTACTAATGTTCAATATTCAGGTAATGTAATGTACTAATGTTCAATATTCAGGTAATGTAATGTACTAATGTTCAATATTCAGGTAATGTAATGTACTAATGTTCAATATTCAGGTAATGTAATGTACTAATGTTCAATATTCAGGTAATGTAATGTACTAATGTTCAATATTCAGGTAATGTAATGTACTAATGTTCAATATTCAGGTAATGTAATGTACTAATGTTCAATATTCAGGTAATGTAATGTACTAATGTTCAATATTCAGGTAATGTAATGTACTAATGTTTAATATTCAGGTAATGTAATGTACTAATGTTCAATATTCAGGTAATGTAATGTACTAATGTTCAATATTCAGGTAATGTAATGTACTAATGTTCAATATTCAGGTAATGTAATGTACTAATGTTCAATATTCAGGTAATGTAATGTACTAATGTTCAATATTCAGGTAATGTAATGTACTAATGTTCAATATTCAGGTAATGTAATGTACTAATGTTTAATATTCAGGTAATATAATGTACTAATGTTCAATATTCAGGTAATGTAATGTACTAATGTTCAATATTCAGGTAATGTAATGTACTAATGTTCAATATTCAGGTAATGTAATGTACAAATGTTCAATATTCAGGTAATGTAATGTACTAATGTTCAATATTCAGGTAATGTAATGTACTAATGTTCAATATTCAGGTAATGTAATGTACTAATGTTCAATATTCAGGTAATGTAATGTACTAATGTTCAATATTCAGGTAATATAATGTACTAATGTTCAATATTCAGGTAATGTAATGTACTAATGTTCAATATTCAGGTAATGTAATGTACTAATGTTCAATATTCAGGTAATGTAATGTACTAATGTTCAATATTCAGGTAATGTAATGTACTAATGTTCAATATTCAGGTAATGTAATGTACTAATGTTCAATATTCAGGTAATGTAATGTACTAATGTTCAATATTCAGGTAATGTAATGTACTAATGTTCAATATTCAGGTAATGTAATGTACTAATGTTCAATATTCAGGTAATGTAATGTACTAATGTTCAATATTCAGGTAATGTAATGTACTAATGTTCAATATTCAGGTAATGTAATGTACTAATGTTCAATATTCAGGTAATGTAATGTACTAATGTTCAATATTCAGGTAATGTAATGTACTAATGTTCAATATTCAGGTAATGTAATGTTCAATATTCAGGTAATGTAATGTACTAATGTTCAATATTCAGGTAATGTAATGTACTAATGTTCAATATTCAGGTAATGTAATGTACAAATGTTCAATATTCAGGTAATGTAATGTACTAATGTTCAATATTCAGGTAATGTACTGTACTAATGTTCAATATTCAGGTAATGTAATGTACTAATGTTCAATATTCAGGTAATGTAATGTACTAATGTTCAATATTCAGGTAATATAATGTACTAATGTTCAATATTCAGGTAATGTAATGTACTAATGTTCAATATTCAGGTAATGTAATGTACTAATGTTTAATATTCAGGTAATGTAATGTACTTATGTTCAATATTCAGGTAATGTAATGTACAAATGTTCAATATTCAGGTAATGTAATGTACTAATGTTCAATATTCAGGTAATGTAATGTACTAATGTTCAATATTCAGGTAATGTAATGTACTAATGTTCAATATTCAGGTAATGTAATGTACTAATGTTCAATATTCAGGTAATATAATGTACTAATGTTCAATATTCAGGTAATGTAATGTACTAATGTTCAATATTCAGGTAATGTAATGTACTAATGTTCAATATTCAGGTAATGTAATGTACTAATGTTCAATATGCAGGTAATGTAATGTACTAATGTTCAATATTCAGGTAATATAATGTACTAATGTTCAATATTCAGGTAATGTAATGTACTAATGTTCAATATTCAGGTAATGTAATGTACTAATGTTCAATATTCAGGTAATGTAATGTACTAATGCTCAATATTCAGGTAATGTAATGTACTAATGTTCAATATTCAGGTAATGTAATGTACTAATGTTCAATATTCAGGTAATGTAATGTACTAATGTTCAATATTCAGGTAATGTAATGTACTAATGTTCAATATTCAGGTAATGTAATGTACTAATGTTCAATATTCAGGTAATGTAATGTACTAATGTTCAATATTCAGGTAATGTAATGTACTAATGTTCAATATTCAGGTAATGTAATGTACTAATGTTTAATATTCAGGTAATGTAATGTACTAATGTTCAATATTCAGGTAATGTACTGTACTAATGTTCAATATTCAGGTAATGTACTGTACTAATGTTCAATATTCAGGTAATGTAATGTACTAATGTTCAATATTCAGGTAATGTAATGTACTAATGTTCAATATTCAGGTAATGTAATGTACTAATGTTCAATATTCAGGTAATGTAATGTACTAATGTTCAATATTCAGGTAATGTAATGTACTAATGTTCAATATTCAGGTAATGTAATGTACTAATGTTCAATATTCAGGTAATGTAATGTACTAATGTTCAATATTCAGGTAATGTAATGTACTAATGTTCAATATTCAGGTAATGTAATGTACTAATGTTCAATATTCAGGTAATGTAATGTACTAATGTTCAATATTCAGGTAATGTAATGTACTAATGTTCAATATTCAGGTAATGTAATGTACTAATGTTCAATATTCAGGTAATGTAATGTACTAATGTTCAATATTCAGGTAATGTAATGTACTAATGTTCAATATTCAGGTAATGTAATGTACTAATGTTCAATATTCAGGTAATGTAATGTACTAATGTTCAATATTCAGGTAATGTAATGTACTAATGTTCAATATTCAGGTAATGTAATGTACTAATGTTCAATATTCAGGTAATGTAATGTACTAATGTTCAATATTCAGGTAATGTAATGTACTAATGTTCAATATTCAGGTAATGTAATGTACTAATGTTCAATATTCAGGTAATGTAATGTACTAATGTTCAATATTCAGGTAATGTAATGTACTAATGTTCAATATTCAGGTAATGTAATGTACTAATGTTCAATATTCAGGTAATGTAATGTACTAATGTTCAATATTCAGGTAATGTAATGTACTAATGTTCAATATTCAGGTAATGTAATGTACTAATGTTCAATATTCAGGTAATGTAATGTACTAATGTTCAATATTCAGGTAATGTAATGTACTAATGTTCAATATTCAGGTAATGTAATGTACTAATGTTCAATATTCAGGTAATGTAATGTACTAATGTTCAATATTCAGGTAATGTAATGTACTAATGTTCAATATTCAGGTAATGTAATGTACTAATGTTCAATATTCAGGTAATGTAATGTACTAATGTTCAATATTCAGGTAATGTAATGTACTAATGTTCAATATTCAGGTAATGTAATGTACTAATGTTCAATATTCAGGTAATGTAATGTACTAATGTTCAATATTCAGGTAATGTAATGTACTAATGTTCAATATTCAGGTAATGTAATGTACTAATGTTCAATATTCAGGTAATGTAATGTACTAATGTTTAATATTCAGGTAATGTAATGTACTAATGTTCAATATTCAGGTAATGCAATGTACTAATGTTCAATATTCAGGTAATGTAATGTACTAATGTTCAATATTCAGGTAATGTAATGTACTAATGTTCAATATTCAGGTAATGTAATGTACTAATGTTCAATATTCAGGTAATGTAATGTACTAATGTTCAATATTCAGGTAATGTAATGTACTAATGCTCAATATTCAGGTAATGTAATGTACTAATGTTTAATATTCAGGTAATATAATGTACTAATGTTCAATATTCAGGTAATATAATGTACTAATGTTCAATATTCAGGTAATGTAATGTACTAATGTTCAATATTCAGGTAATGTAATGTACTAATGTTTAATATTCAGGTAATGTAATGTACTAATGTTCAATATTCAGGTAATGTAATGTACTAATGTTCAATATTCAGGTAATGTAATGTACTAATGTTCAATATTCAGGTAATGTAATGTACTAATGTTCAATATTCAGGTAATGTAATGTACTAATGTTCAATATTCAGGTAATGTAATGTACTAATGTTCAATATTCAGGTAATGTAATGTACTAATGTTCAATATTCAGGTAATGTAATGTACTAATGTTCAATATTCAGGTAATGTAATGTACTAATGTTCAATATTCAGGTAATGTAATGTACTAATGTTCAATATTCAGGTAATGTACTGTACTAATGTTCAATATTCAGGTAATGTAATGTACTAATGTTCAATATTCAGGTAATGTACTGTACTAATGTTCAATATTCAGGTAATGTAATGTACTAATGTTCAATATTCAGGTAATGTAATGTACTAATGTTCAATATTCAGGTAATGTAATGTACTAATGTTCAATATTCAGGTAATGTAATGTACTAATGTTCAATATTCAGGTAATGTAATGTACTAATGTTCAATATTCAGGTAATGTAATGTACTAATGTTCAATATTCAGGTAATGTAATGTACTAATGTTCAATATTCAGGTAATGTAATGTACTAATGTTCAATATTCAGGTAATGTAATGTACAACTGTTCAATATTCAGGTAATGTAATGTACTAATGTTCAATATTCAGGTAATGTAATGTACTAATGTTCAATATTCAGGTAATGTAATGTACTAATGTTCAATATTCAGGTAATATAATGTAATGTACTAATGTTCAATATTCAGGTAATGTACTGTACTAATGTTCAATATTCAGGTAATGTAATGTACTAATGTTCAATATTCAGGTAATGTACTGTACTAATGTTCAATATTCAGGTAATGTAATGTACTAATGTTCAATATTCAGGTAATGTAATGTACTAATGTTCAATATTCAGGTAATGTAATGTACTAATGTTCAATATTCAGGTAATGTGATGTACTAATGTTCAATTTTCAGGTAATGTACTGTACTAATGTTCAATATTCAGGTAATGTGATGTACTAATGTTCAATATTCAGGTAATGTAATGTACTAATGTTCAATATTCAGGTAATGTAATGTACTAATGTTCAATATTCAGGTAATGTAATGTACTAATGTTCAATATTCAGGTAATGTAATGTACTAATGTTCAATATTCAGGTAATGTAATGTACTAATGTTCAATATTCAGGTAATGTAATGTACTAATGTTCAATATTCAGGTAATGTACTGTACTAATGTTCAATATTCAGGTAATGTACTAATGTTCCTTATTCAGGTAATGTAATGTACAAATGTTCAATATTCAGGTAATGTAATGTACTAATGTTCAATATTCAGGTAATGTAATGTACTAATGTTCAATATTCAGGTAATGTAATGTACTAATGTTTAATATTCAGGTAATGTAATGTACTAATGTTCAATATTCAGGTAATGTAATGTATTCAGGTAATGTAATGTACTAATGTTCAATATTCAGGTAATGTAATGTACTAATGTTCAATATTCAGGTAATGTAATGTACTAATGTTCAATATTCAGGTAATGTAATGTACTAATGTTCAATATTCAGGTAATGTAATGTACTAATGTTCAATATTCAGGTAATGTAATGTACTAATGTTCAATATTCAGGTAATGTAATACACATGTTCAATATTCAGGTAATGTACTAATGTTCCTTATTCAGGTAATGTAATGTACAAATGTTCAATATTCAGGTAATGTAATGTACTAATGTTCAATATTCAGGTAATGTAATGTACTAATGTTCAATATTCAGGTAATGTAATGTACTAATGTTCAATATTCAGGTAATGTAATGTACTAATGTTCAATATTCAGGTAATGTAATGTACTAATGTTCAATATTCAGGTAATGTAATGTACTAATGTTCAATATTCAGGTAATGTAATGTACTAATGTTCAATATTCAGGTAATGTACTGTACTAATGTTCAATATTCAGGTAATGTAATGTACTAATGTTCAATATTCAGGTAATGTAATGTACTAATGCTCAATATTCAGGTAATGTAATGTACAACTGTTCAATATTCAGGTAATGTAATGTACTAATGTTCAATATTCAGGTAATGTAATGTACTAATGTTCAATATTCAGGTAATGTAATGTACTAATGTTCAATATTCAGGTAATGTAATGTACTAATGTTCAATATTCAGGTAATGTAATGTACTAATGTTCAATATTCAGGTAATGTAATGTACTAATGTTCAATATTCAGGTAATGTAATGTACTAATGTTCAATATTCAGGTAATGTAATGTACTAATGTTCAATATCCAGGTAATATAATGTACTAATGTTCAATATTCAGGTAATGTGATGTACTAATGTTCAATATTCAGGTAATGTACTGTACTAATGTTCAATATTCAGGTAATGTAATGTACTAATGTTCAATATTCAGGTAATGTAATGTACTAATGTTTAATATTCAGGTAATATAATGTACTAATGTTCAATATTCAGGTAATGTAATGTACTAATGTTCAATATTCAGGTAATGTAATGTACTAATGTTCAATATTCAGGTAATGTAATGTACTAATGTTCAATATTCAGGTAATGTAATGTACTAATGTTCAATATTCAGGTAATGTAATGTACTAATGTTCAATATTCAGGTAATGTAATGTACTAATGTTCAATATTCAGGTAATGTAATGTACTAATGTTCAATATTCAGGTAATGTAATGTACTAATGTTCAATATTCAGGTAATGTAATGTACTAATGTTCAATATTCAGGTAATATAATGTACTAATGTTCAATATTCAGGTAATGTAATGTACTAATGTTCAATATTCAGGTAATGTAATGTACTAATGTTCAATATTCAGGTAATGTAATGTACTAATGTTCAATATTCAGGTAATGTAATGTACTAATGTTCAATATTCAGGTAATGTAATGTACTAATGTTCAATATTCAGGTAATGTAATGTACTAATGTTCAATATTCAGGTAATGTAATGTACTAATGTTCAATATTCAGGTAATGTAATGTACTAATGTTCAATATTCAGGTAATGTAATGTAATGTACTAATGTTCAATATTCAGGTAATGTAATGTACTAATGTTCAATATTCAGGTAATGTAATGTACTAATGTTCAATATTCAGGTAATGTAATGTACTAATGTTCAATATTCAGGTAATGTAATGTACTAATGTTCAATATTCAGGTAATGTAATGTACTAATGTTCAATATTCAGGTAATGTAATGTACTAATGTTCAATATTCAGGTAATGTAATGTACTAATGTTCAATATTCAGGTAATGTAATGTACTAATGTTCAATATTCAGGTAATGTAATGTACTAATGTTCAATATTCAGGTAATGTAATGTACTAATGTTCAATATTCAGGTAATGTAATGTACTAATGTTCAATATTCAGGTAATGTAATGTACTAATGTTCAATATTCAGGTAATGTAATGTACTAATGTTCAATATTCAGGTAATGTAATGTACTAATGTTCAATATTCAGGTAATGTAATGTACTAATGTTCAATATTCAGGTAATGTAATGTACTAATGTTCAATATTCAGGTAATGTAATGTACTAATGTTCAATATTCAGGTAATGTAATGTACTAATGTTCAATATTCAGGTAATGTAATGTACTAATGTTCAATATTCAGGTAATGTAATGTACTAATGTTCAATATTCAGGTAATGTAATGTACTAATGTTCAATATTCAGGTAATGTAATGTACTAATGTTTAATATTCAGGTAATGTAATGTACTAATGTTCAATATTCAGGTAATGTAATGTACTAATGTTCAATATTCAGGTAATGTAATGTACTAATGTTCAATATTCAGGTAATGTAATGTACAAATGTTCAATATTCAGGTAATGTAATGTACTAATGTTCAATATTCAGGTAATGTAATGTACTAATGTTCAATATTCAGGTAATGTAATGTACAAATGTTCAATATTCAGGTAATGTAATGTACTAATGTTCAATATTCAGGTAATGTAATGTACTAATGTTCAATATTCAGGTAATGTAATGTACTAATGTTCAATATTCAGGTAATGTAATGTACTAATGTTCAATATTCAGGTAATGTAATGTACTAATGTTCAATATTCAGGTAATGTAATGTACAAATGTTTAATATTCAGGTAATGTAATGTACTAATGTTCAATATTCAGGTAATGTAATGTACTAATGTTCAATATTCAGGTAATGTAATGTACTAATGTTCAATATTCAGGTAATGTAATGTACAAATGTTCAATATTCAGGTAATGTAATGTACTAATGTTCAATATTCAGGTAATGTAATGTACTAATGTTCAATATTCAGGTAATGTAATGTACTAATGTTCAATATTCAGGTAATGTAATGTACTAATGTTCAATATTCAGGTAATGTAATGTACTAATGTTCAATATTCAGGTAATGTAATGTACTAATGTTCAATATTCAGGTAATGTAATGTACTAATGTTCAATATTCAGGTAATGTAATGTACTAATGTTCAATATTCAGGTAATGTAATGTACTAATGTTCAATATTCAGGTAATATAATGTACTAACGTTCAATATTCAGGTAATGTAATGTACTAATGTTTAATATTCAGGTAATGTAATGTACTAATGCTCAATATTCAGGTAATGTAATGTACAACTGTTCAATATTCATTATATTATTATATTCATATATTAATGTAATGTACTACTATAGCAATAACCCGTATAGCCTGGTGTGGGTATTACGCTGGATTTACCCACGCTTGGTGTGAGTTTAGGCCATGAGGGTGAAGTCTTGAGTAGGCCAAACAAAGACAACTGTGGGTAAATCCCAGCATTACCCACACCCAGAAGTGGGTTATTGCTATTATAGAATGACATTATTTATGAAAAACAATAATTACTTTTTAAATAGTGGCATTATAATGCCTCCTTGCTGCCCTTCTGCAGCTGTCTGGTATTCCTACTGGCAGTTCTGATGTACTGTGCATGCATATGCTTACGCAGCACATCAGAGTTGTGGGGCAAAAGCAATGAGAGAAAGCAAGATCTCCGTTGCTTTTAAACTGTCTCACTATGTTAAAAGGAGTTTAACATAGCTTAGATTAAAGTTTTTGAAAGCAGAGAAAGAAGATCTCCGCTGTTTTTACAAAAGTGTCTCGCCATAGTTAATGGAGTTTAACATAGAGAGACAGCTTTAAAAAGCAACAAGAGAATTTCCTTTGCTTTTTAAAGCTGTTTCGCCATGTTAAACCCGCTTTAGCATAGTGAGACAGTAAATAAAAAGCAAACGGAGATCTTGCATTCTCCATTGCTTTAAAAAAAGAGTTATACTAATGGAAAAAGTCCGGGTGACCTGACCTTTTTTCCATTAGTATAACTCTGATTTACAACGTGCACACTGACCAATCGAAGCAGTGCATGCGTTTTTAGAATATTATTAATGGGGTCATTGTATAATGTTCAATATTCAGCTAATGTAATGTACAAATGTTCAATATTCAGGTAATGTAATGTACTTGTTGTTGTTGCCTCTTTAAGATTATCCCAGTTAGGGGTCGCCACAGTGGAACTCCGGTCTGCTAATGTTTGGTAGTGGATTTTTACATGCCGAGTTACCAGCCCTGATGCACAACCTTCAATCAAGGGCACACCCATTCACGCGATGCCTCTGTCACACAGAAGACGCCTAGCTGAGAATCGAACAGGACAAACGCCTGTTGCTGAGGCCATTAACGCTATCGCAGCACCACTACCGCTGGTATTAATATTCAGCTAATGTAATGTACTAATGTTCCAATATTCAGGTAAGCAAAATCCAGGAAAATGCCAGTTTATTTTCTGTTGTATGTGTTGCTCAGCATCTTTTCTGTATTTATATCCAGATTACTGGTACACATGATTTGCCCCTAAAGGTTGAAACAGGTCCATGGTCAGTCCACTCTATCTGTTTGACAAATAATTAATAAAAAAATTAAACCGCTTGTCAACTTTTTCTCCCGAAAGTACAGTTAAAAAATAAACAAAGCTTATTTAAGTCTGGTCATTGTGACCAGAGAGTCACTCCTTTGGTTTTGTTTGACTGAGACAGTGACAGGTGTGTGAAGCATGTGCCATACCTCACAATTTAATAATCTCCATAAGCCTCTTACTTCATTTCCAAAGTCACCTTTAGGTAGTAAGTAGTATTGGGTCATCAAAGATGAAAGAACCATTTCTAAGAAATGTCTAGCAAATGTTTCAAACCTTGTTCATTGTCGCATTCATTTCTTTTGGAGTTTATATATTTATAAATAGGGCCAGATTCCAAAGGATTTGCTCTCTGTGTAAGTCTGCCCGGATTTTGAAATACTCTGATGTTGGTAAGTGACTTCATTACAGTGTGAGGCCTATCCATAAACAGGCTTACAGCAGGGGCCAGATCTCCAAGATTCCTGTCCCAGAGACTTCCCATCCTCTGGAACAGACTTCCTATCTATGTCAAACAAAAGCTCCTCATTAGCACTCTTCAAGAAAAAATCTTGATGATTGGATGGGTAATAGGAAATTCACCCCTCGGGATCACTTCTGTGATTCACGTCACGCTGCTCAACTTGAGGACACAGGAAAATAATTTTTGGTGGCAAAAGCCAGGGTGCATTTTGGCTAGGGTTATATAGGCCCTAGGGGCAATAGCTTAGTACTATACCCATGAACCTGCTCTTAACTGTAAGTGGTTGCATACACTGAAAGTGAGTCTTTTTGGAGCTGGGGCACATAGTCTAGCAATTAGGGTGGAGGGTTAAGGCTGTCAGCTGTAGTTTCTGTGGTACTGGGTTTGATTCCCCCGTCCCC
>NW_025049108.1:0-7841 GCF_019279795.1 Protopterus annectens | reverse complement strand
CTGCCTCTGAGGGCATCACCCTGTGTGCCTGGGAAAGATCCTTGGGGTTTCGAGCATTTTTCCTGCGTTGCCCTTTGGGGAATGCCCGGTCTGGTTGGGGTGGAAGCAGTTCCGACAGCAGACAGAGTCTTTCCTGTTCACACACGGGTAAGGAGTCTCCCTTTACTTTAGGGCCAAAAAGTGGCACCGTCAAATGCGGTGTTAGTAAAGGGAAGACTTGAGGCTTCATGAAATGAACATAAGCGCATCCAGGATTGCAATGCGAAGAGCAATCGCTGACTGCTGCCCTACTCCCGAACCTTCGGCTCGTAAGGATCAGCCTCATGGGCGGATTCACAATAGTCTTAAAGGGTATTAAGTTCGCGCTGTCACTTTTTCTGAGACAGCAGCATCTGTGATACCGGAGGTATCTCCCAACTCTTGACTAGATCCCTCTGTAATGCGTGTAAAGTGGAATTCAAATAGTTCAGGAGTCGCATGAAAAGCCGCTGGAACTAAAATGCTTCCACTTACCTGTCCATCGTCCTAGAATCTTTATTGAGGATGGACAGATGAAAATTCTGACATCTCCTTTTAGTGGCAGCTGCCACTGCCTGGCACGATCCTGGAACTCCTTTTGTCAAGTAAGTCTTGTCCTGGGGTGCAGTGATATATACTTGTGGGTTTCCTAGGGACTGGTTTCCACTGTCTCAGGCCTCCGCCGCCGAGCAATAGGATCCATTAATTCATCAGGCGGAGTGACCCAGGAGGAAGAGCGAGCACCAAATGCCTTCAGCAGTACTGACTCATCCTCAGAGGGGAGGACAATCACCTCTCTGTAAGAATCCTCAAGATGTCAAGAAAAGAGACATCTTCCGGTGACAGGACCCTTCTGACTCATCCAAGTCGGCCAGTATGGATGTTAAAAAGATTCCTGTGGAGAATCTAAGTGTCTCCTCTTACACACAATCTTTCCTAGGACTTCTTCGTGGGGAGCATCCGAAGAAGCCTCCGAAGAAGGGCACCCTCAGGGGTGGCTGAACACAGTGCTCGGCGGCTTGGATGTGGCACGTGGGGTGCAGAGGAGATATGACCCTTTATGGGAAGAGGTTGCTTCTACTGATGTGTGGTTGTCACAGGTGAGAACAAGCACCTTCCTCATGGTCAGCTTGGTCCAGTGGAAAATCTCCCGGTTCGAAGAAATGGGAAAGAATCCCAGAGACAGGCACGAAGGCATCGGCCGAGGACGGGCAGATCGATCTGCTTGAGGCCCAGTGAACTGAGAAAGCGGGTTCGACTCTCGACCCGGAACAAGGACAGATCGTCGGCTCGAGACTCGATGCAGGTCAGCCAGTCGAGTGAAGACAGACCGAGGAAAGGGCAGTTCTGGACCGAGGCTCCCACAATCAGAAAGGAATCCAACCCCTTCGGCTCCAAAAGACTGGACAGGTCTCGGAGGAGGAATGGATGGAGACAATAGAGGCCTTCAAGTTTAAACGCAACTGGGTGGAAACCGAAATAAGTTTGGATAGGGCCGAATGCTCAGCCAACTTCTGCCACCACGATCCATCGACGCCGAGCTTGAAGAAAGGTCGAAGAACCCGAAGCGGGCCGACCTCAATAGAAGTCGAGGAGGAGCTCCATCACCCGGTTTCAGGGCTAAAGCTGAGAACAGACACCAGTTGAACACTGGGCCCAGTCTGTGGAACCGGTGATTTAACTTTACCGAAGAGCTTTCGAACCCGTGACTTGGGCTCAAGCGTCTTCATTCCTTTGATTTGGATGCCTGGTCTGAAGCATCCAGAGCCTCCCTGAAAGGAAAATTTTAATAACCCCTGTCCATGAGTTTCCTGCGCCTATCTGTCTTGACCCTCCCACTAAAAGAGTGACAAATTAGACAGTCCTCTTGTAAGTGGAGAGGGGCCAAAACAGTAATTTACAAGGAACTATAGTTTGTCAATGGCATTTTTTTGGCCACACTGGCAGCGTTTAAAACCTGTTAATTTTCTCAGACATCTTACAGGTAAGAGAAAAGAGTCAGTCCAGTAGGTAGCAATCAATAGAAAAGGTCGAATCCGATAAGTCAGTCAGTTGTCAAAATTTAAGTAAGGGTGGAAAGGTGACTCTATTAGTTAAGCCGACTGGCAGTGCCGAATTTCCACCTACACACACACATACACTATGTCTGCAAAAGTACTTTTAGAACAATTTTCTTTCAAATATAACAAAATAAAGTTATATCTTATCTTGATTTAACAAGGCTGGGTCAGTAGTCTGGCCTTGTAGCCCCGGCAAAACTAGATCTGAAGGTAAAGGCAGGGGATTGTGGGTATTGGAAGAAGTTTGTCTGAACTTCTTCTCGTGCAGGAGCTTGCAAGCGGCCGACACGGGCGAGATCGGCTCGAACCCCTGTGTAAGAACAGCGGCGAGATTGAACACTATCACATTATACATTTCTTGGCATTGAGCTTGAGCCCATGGCTCACAACTTAAGCATCTGTTTCTGTAAGGCCCTTTGTAGAGTATCACATCATTTGGAGATTCAATAATAAAACCGGTTTTGCAGTCATCTGCGAACTTTGTTGTAGAGTCCTGGTGTTGGCCTGTACTTAGAGAAGTAGATGCCAAACGATGAATCCCAGACTGAACCTAAGTGCTCCACTTGTACAGAAGCTAGGGTTGGAGTCAGCTACTTTTTACCAGTGTGGGTTCTGTCAGTGAGCCAGTTTGCAACCCATCGGGTGTGTAGGGTGTGCCCAGCTTAGTAAGTTCTCTATGATTCCAGAGTGGGATGGTGTCAAAGGCTGTGAGGTCCCAGATGGGCTGTCTGGACCGCCTTACCCTAATCACAGCTCTGGAGACTTGATTTGAAGAAGTCAATCCAGGTTCAGGAGAATTAAGATCAGCCTTTACAAGACCCAAACTGGGCGGGGTCAGTGTTTGAAGGTTGCCAATGTCTTTGTTTATAAGTTCCATGATAGCCATTCCATGCAGATCAGGCTCCGTGAGACTGATGGGAGGCTGACAGTTTCCAGGGATCCAAGGTGGGTCCCCCTTGTCAGTGTGGGATAACTGCTGTGTCCACACTCAGTGGGCCGCAAGCCTAGAGTGAGGCTATGATTAAACATGAAACTTACGTGAGGTGCCAGTTAATTTTGCTTAGCTCATGTAGTACACAGCCGGGATGTCATCTGGTCCCACATGGATGCTATATTCTTAGCTTTGGAGTGCGTTTTTACCTGTGTGGCCATTACGGAACTTGGCAATTTTCGGTGTTAAGATATGCCATTTAGAAATTGGGGGATAGAGATTTGGCACTAGATAGATCTGCAGGATATTGGCAATATCATAGGATCAGTATATTAATGCCATTCTGTTGTAAACAGAGCAGATCTGAGCATTGCCATTAGATTCTTATTTATAGTTATAGAATGCCTTGTGGTTGTCTTGAGGTGCTGTGGCAATTTTATTTTTTGTAACTAGCTTTGGAAGTTTTGTATGAGATCTCAGCTTCTTACTGAGGCTGGTAAGGGAGTTTGCATCCTGGGATTTTCCTCTCTTCACCAACAGCTTCTTCTTTTATTGTAAAGTTGTTTATGAGGACCACCAGATCAGCTTCCTTTTTTTTGGAGAGCATCTTGGTTCTATTTTGGATGAATGCGATTCACGCATGAGTGGATGTGCTCGTACAATTAGTGTAGGACTCAGCAGTTGAACTTTCCAGTTCACGTCTGCATAGGTGTCGTAAAGTTGTCACTTCTGACGAGTAGCATGAGTTGGCTTTGGAAGTTTTTTATGGGTTTCTTACTGAAATTGGGGTGGGATGTGGATGTTAGGGTGATTAGCTTATGGTCTGAGCCTGACCAAGGGAGGAGTGACCAGAGGTGTAGACATCGATTTCCCATGATGGTAATAAGTCAGGTCCTAGGATGGGACCCCTGCCTTGGTTCCTTGCCAGTTTTCTCCAATAAATTCCAGCCCCCTCTGCCTATCATCTGTATCCTAACCACAGTCATTGCAACATATGTACTTCAATCATTTCTGGTCTCATAGACAAAAACAGATTCTTAAATACAATGTTTGATCAGACTATAGCTAATTACAAAGGAAAGCACAAAATATGGATCTGGCAAGAGATGAAATATTCTAAAGCATGCTAGACAAATCCAAAAGAAAAAATATAAACAACATCTGGAAAGCAAAATTTAGGATGTTAATGCTCTGAGTCAGGGTGGAGGTAGCAGTAGCAATTATGCAATAAGAAAGGGTCCAGAATCCTTACCAGGTTATGTAAAAGCAAGCAGGCATTTCAAAATAAAAGGGGCTGGTAAAATGCTGGGGGCATATATAAAGAAAGAATTTGGTGAAAACAAAGTTATCAACCTATTACTGAATGGTCTATAAGACACCATCTGCAGTGCCAAAATTTGGTGACCTTATTTTTAAGGTATCTCTGTGAGTGCTACAGTATACAGCATTCATGAACAACTAACTTTCTGTTGCCAAGAGATTTATTTAATCTACCTTGAAGCAAAACTGAGTAAATGTGAAAAAAAGTTATCCTAGCTGACACAATAGTTGTATGGGACTCTATTTTTCAGGAACAGATTCAAATGTAAGTTTTTTCTAGGTGCCCTCCCCAAACAAACTTGAGCCCATTTGTTTTTAAGAGGTACATCTTTCATCAGATACCATAGGGAGAAGCCTCCAAAGGTTGTCATTCAAACAATATTCAGGGAGTTCTTGATCTCTCTAACTACAGCTCTGTAACATGTTGGTTGAATCATCCTAACTCCTCATTTTGGAAATAATGTCAAAACTATATCAACACAGGACCTGTTGAATATGTGAAAGAGGTGATATGCTACCACTCCCATATTAATCCACCACCATGCACCAGGCACCACCTGTTGACTGTGCCCCGTGCTCAATGTTAGCAGAAGACTGCCTTGATTCTACACCCTTCCTCTAAGGATGGGCCCACCCATCTATCCTGCTTCCTAAAGTGGCTGAACTGCTA
Organism: Protopterus annectens; assembly: GCF_019279795.1. Classification (NCBI taxonomy): domain Eukaryota; kingdom Metazoa; phylum Chordata; order Ceratodontiformes; family Protopteridae; genus Protopterus; species Protopterus annectens. The sequence goes on along the minus strand of NW_025049108.1, from coordinate 2,842 downwards.
ATCAGGCCGGGTTTGTGGTGGGACTTTTCCTCTAATCCACTAACAACTTAGATTCAAATATATGTTACCAAGATAACATGAAAATATTTTAACACATATATTCATTCACTTAAAGACAGTATACATTAATAGAAAAAGAAAATAAACCATTAACATGTTTTTTCCTTTGTATTATAAACAGAGTCAGGTGACCAGCCACTGCTCTGCTGTATTCATCTGTGAAATCTAGATCTGTTGCATTTGCTAACCTAGTACAATTTTATACTGTATTTTGTACTTTTAAGCAGTATTTTGCTATGCTGCAGATTTTTTTAAAACCTTCTTGCTGAAGTGTTGCAATTTTTGTCTGCTGTGGCACAGACTAGAGTCCAGACCTGCTGAATCTCATTCTGTTTATTAAATTGAGCACTAAGCCAGGCTATCTTTTGTTGGAGAGGGCTCCCCTGCACCTGTGGCAGAGTGCAGTTGAGACTCATCTGACTGAGCTTGCTTGCACAGGGCTCATTTTTGAGTTTTTATTGGTTAAACTACTGAATTCAGTGTGCTCACTGTTGCTGTCAGCCTGTGTTTGTGGGTTTGTACTTGTTTCAACACAGCTCCACCACGGTTGATCGACCAGCCACTGCAGTGCTGTATTCATCTGTTTACACATACCCATTACCACCACCATGTCAGTGAGCTTTACCTGCGGTGGGGTAACCACTGGCAGTTATATCTGTAAAAACTTCAGTAGATAAATTTTCCATTATTGGCTGCCTGTGATCCTGTGAGAAGTCCTTAAGTGCATTTAGCTGCTCAGAGGGCACCTCAGCTGCATTTTGCCCCATAACTTAGTTCTAAACCACCAAATCTACAATAGTCACTTACCATCTAGAGACCAGCGTAGTATAGACCCTTTATAGAGCAGCGTACTGTAAACCCAACTTGAGCATCCCAGGTTGTACTACACCCCTCCAATTTCTCTCCCCCACTGTCGAAATATAATTTAATCATAGCATTTTGGATGAGTCACTTTCCTCATTTCTGCTACCAGCCTCATTGACATACATATCCTGAGGCATTGTAGCAAGTGCCTCGTGTGCACTGACAATGCTGTACTCTAAATCACTTAAGTACAATTTGTGAGAGATGCAGCTACACAGAATCTGGAATCCTTGCTTTCTTGCATACCAGAACAGTAACTTACTAGACAGGCTGTCGGTGCACACCACCTCATACACCAGCCATGCACTCAACACATAAACCATCACACACGCAGATCTCATCAGAAACTTACCTAAATACCACAGACCTTCCAAACACAAACATGCTACACCTATTTTAGCACATACAACACTCAATCCCATAAAAACACAAGTGTCAGTGTCTCACCAAATAGCCCCTAAGACAAAGACATCTAAACAAGGCTTTTTGATAAGTAAGACACACAGATGTTCCCTCACTGAGCTGAACAAGGAAGGTGGTTATGGTCGGCTGGCTCTGTCAGGTGGCAGGATCTATCCAGATCACACATGCACACTTTCGAGTCTCTCAGCAGCAAGTATAGTTATGACTCCGCCATAGTTCATGTTGGTGTGAATGACATGAGACATACCTCACTGGGCTATGAAGAGAGAGACATGATTGAGCTCTCTGAATATGTGTCCCAAACAGGTATATCATTAATATATTAACATTCTACTCTCACCTAGGATGATACCACAATATAAACAAAAATGATTAAACAACAATTGGCTTAGTTCCTGGTGTCATTCTAAGGGATCCAGTTCCTGTCAGCCTGGGATGACATGGTTGACGCTGCTTTGAGATGGTGCATCTATCACCTCTAGGCTTTCAGTTATAGTAGCGCCTCCCCATAGTGCCTTTTAGCAAGGTCTCAAGAACAAAATTTCTGACGTGAAAATAAATTAAAAGAGTTATGCTGCTAAACACTGGAAGTTTAAATCGCCAAACTACGCACTGTCTGGAAGGACTCTCTCCCTGGAGGATGTTGATGTCTGTTTGATTACAGAAACTTGATTAAGAGCTGCAGACCAGTACCCCGGCTTTGCAGGGGCTACAATGCCTACCAAACTTTCCAGATTACAAAATGAACATGTAAGGAACCAAAGGAGGAGAGTATCTATCTTTCATCAAAAGATAAATACATCTCCTAGACTGGTTAGACAGGAAAACTCCTATGGAGTTACTGCAAGTTAAAGTATGGTAAGACCCCCCTTCAAGTCATCATTAGCTATTTGCTTCAATGAACCATGATACCCATGCTGTTTATTTAGATCTACCTGGAGTCAGTCAATTACAACTAAACACTCTAGTCATGGGAGATTTTCACTATCCCTCACTGATTGCTTGAAGCTTATGAGTGCCAACATGCCTGCTAAAGGCTCCTGGACTTTGTTAATGCTAAAAAAATGGGATGCAACCCCAAAAAGGGGTCAAATATTTTCAACTTTTCCCCACAAACATGGGTGACCATTGCCCAAAACAAGTATAGGACCTCCTGGTTAAATCTGATCACAAATCAGTCCCTCTGAAGAAGCTATAACACCTGAACCCCTCAAGTGAAATCAGGCTAAAACTTTTACCAAAGCTAATTTTATCCTAAGGGATGGCATAAATAATTTCCAAGCTCCTGTTTAAAAGATGGCATTGACAACTATACTGAGGTATGCACAAATGCTCTGTAAACATTTATACAAATGTATTTACACTGCTGTACCTGAAAAAGGGTCAAAACAAAAATCCTCAAGAAAAAAAAAAGCCTCCCTGGTGGATATCTAGCATTAATAAGTTATACAACAAAAAGAACTTGTTTTCTAAAAAAAAAAAGGAAAAAGGTTCC
>NW_025049107.1:0-13194 GCF_019279795.1 Protopterus annectens | reverse complement strand
ATTTATCACTTCTGAATCTATTTACCTACCACTTCTTCCGTGAATGGGTATTTCATTGATCACTTCTGAATCTATTTACCTACCACTTCTTCCGTGAATGGGTATTTCATTGATCACTTCTGAATCTATTTACCTACCACTTCTTCCATGAATGGGTATTTCATTGATCACTTCTGAATCTATTTACCTACCACTTCTTCCGTGAATGGGTATTTCATTGATCACTTCTGAATCTATTTACCTACCACTTCTTCCGTGAATGGGTATTTCATTGATCACTTCTGAATCTATTTACCTACCACTTCTTCCGTGAATGGGTATTTCATTGATCACTTCTGAATCTATTTACCTACCACTTCTTCCGTGAATGGGTATTTCATTGATCACTTCTGAATCTATTTACCTACCACTTCTTCCGTGAATGGGTATTTCATTGATCACTTCTGAATCTATTTACCTACCACTTCTTCCGTGAATGGGTATTTCATTGATCACTTCTGAATCTATTTACCTACCACTTCTTCCGTGAATGGGTATTTCATTGAATCACTTCTGAATCTATTTACCTACCACTTCTTCCGTGAATGGGTATTTCATTGATCACTTCTGAATCTATTTACCTACCACTTCTTCCGTGAATGGGTATTTCATTGATCACTTCTGAATCTATTTACCTACCACTTCTTCCGTGAATGGGTATTTCATTGATCACTTCTGAATCTATTTACCTACCACTTCTTCCGTGAATGGGTATTTCATTGATCACTTCTGAATCTATTTACCTACCACTTCTTCCGTGAATGGGTATTTCATTGATCACTTCTGAATCTATTTACCTACCACTTCTTCCGTGAATGGGTATTTCATTGATCACTTCTGAATCTATTTACCTACCACTTCTTCCGTGAATGGGTATTTCATTGATCACTTCTGAATCTATTTACCTACCACTTCTTCCGTGAATGGGTATTTCATTGATCACTTCTGAATCTATTTACCTACCACTTCTTCCGTGAATGGGTATTTCATTGATCACTTCTGAATCTATTTACCTACCACTTCTTCTGTGAATGGGTATTTCATTGATCACTTCTGAATCTATTTACCTACCACTTCTTCCGTGAATGGGTATTTCATTGATCACTTCTGAATCTATTTACCTACCACTTCTTCCGTGAATGGGTATTTCATTGATCACTTCTGAATCTATTTACCTACCACTTCTTCCGTGAATGGGTATTTCATTGATCACTTCTGAATCTATTTACCTACCACTTCTTCCGTGAATGGGTATTTCATTGATCACTTCTGAATCTATTTACCTACCACTTCTTCCGTGAATGGGTATTTCATTGATCACTTCTGAATCTATTTACCTACCACTTCTTCCGTGAATGGGTATTTCATTGATCACTTCTGAATCTATTTACCTACCACTTCTTCCGTGAATGGGTATTTCATTGAATCACTTCTGAATCTATTTACCTACCACTTCTTCCGTGAATGGGTATTTCATTGATCACTTCTGAATCTATTTACCTACCACTTCTTCCGTGAATGGGTATTTCATTGATCACTTCTGAATCTATTTACCTACCACTTCTTCCGTGAATGGGTATTTCATTGATCACGTCTGAATCTTGTGCTCTCCCAATTATATTCCATTCCCCTCTCATCCTTCCTCTCACTGATGTATTTATTTATTTATTTAAAGGCTAGTCTCCGGAGATGCACTGTTCTATTTCTGTAAACTTCTGTAAACTTTTCCTGTGGCGTCAGGCCTCACAACACCCCTGGGTGGGCATTAATTACACATTAACCCACTACCTGTCAGGCATTATTGCTTGCTTATCTAGCAAGCAAATAAATTATATAGATAGAAGAGTGGTATATAAGATAGGTAGTCATTTAAGCAATACAACAGAATGAGGTATTAGAGGAAATAAGCAAGTCTGAATGTTAACAGAGAAATAGTGATGGAACAGTAATCTGGTTATGCTAATCAGAAGTAGGTCTAGTAGTTTAAGAAGTACAATAAAGTAGAAACCTGTATGTCACCTAGCGGATAGCCAGCTGACTCATAGACAGGACACAGGAAGTTAGAATCGGGGAGTCCACCTCTACAACAAGGACAGTGACAAGTGCAATCCCTCATGGATCATCCTTGGACTGCTCCTTTTTGGCATTTACTTCTCTAAAGACAAGGCCAATGTCAATGGTCTCTGGGTGACTAAATTTACAGGTGATTTCAAATTAGGAGTTGTCATTGAATCCCACACTGACACAAATGTTCTCCAGGAAGGGATGACACAGGCAAGCAACTGGTGTCAGAACCATGAACTAAAACTAAATGCTATAAAATGCATAGTGGTATCTTTCAGGAAGTCATCCACCCCTTTTAACTATCATATTGACAACACACCCCATAGACATGACTTAGTAGTCAGGGACATAGAAACACACATAGACAGTAATCTAGCCATTGGCCATCATGTGTCTACAGTACTGATGAAGTCATTCTGTGTTGTGCAACTTATAAACAAAGGTATGGCATATAAGGCCAATGAAGTCATTACTCCACTGTATTTTGAATTTGTCAGACCTATCACTGAGTACAATGGCCCATTTGGTATGTACCTCCTGGGATAATATGGTTGACAGGCCACTCTGCTTTGCCAGGGATGGTCTTCATCTGTCACCTCTTGGCTTTTGGTTACTGGAAAGGTATTTGCCTTCCACATAGTTGCTTTTTTAGGCAATGTCATAAGAACATAATTACCGATGTAAACATATCTTCAAAAGACAATCTCAGGGTTATGCTGCTTAATGCTAGGAGTCTAAATCAGAAACTGCACTCAGTGAAGACACTACTGACTTGAAAAGATATATAAGCAAAATCACCTCCAAGTAGTCCACAGCAGATGAATAAAACACTGATTTTAATGACAAAATAAATTGCAGATAAGCACTTTTGCAGTAAGCTTCATCAGATCTAAAATGCATTTCAAATTGCATTCTTAAAAATACAAAAATAATTACAATCAGCAAATCATATCAAAGTGCATCTGGTATTATTAACTACAATTCATTTTTAAAGTTACAAGCACTATGTATTAAAATAGAGGGCATACATGTAAATGCTTTCATAATGAAAGTATATATAAATACAGACCTAACAAATATATCCATATACTATTCTAAAAAAATGTGTAGATGCTTATTAAAAGTATAATAAAAATACAATACAAATGCCATAACGATAAATTATATACGTGGGCTATTTCTTTTTCAAGGGTCTTGCTCTTAAAGTGGGTTATATAGATATACTGTCATTTAGCCCAGGATAATAGTGTGCTTGTAATAAAAAAAATCCACTTCAGTTCTGCCTGAAGTTCTATTTGTGAGGTCTCCCTTGTTAATATTATCATAAACTAATTCCAGTACTAAGAACCTGAAGGTATGTTCCGTGTCAGTGTTTATCATTCACTGAGCAGAGTGGATAAGAGTTGTTGACTGCAGCTGTTAGCTGAGATATATAAGTATCCTGTTTTTTTTTTCGATTATTTATACAGATTGTTTTTAACAATTAATATATAGCACTTTTATTGTCTGCTTTTTAGTCTTCGAGTGTATTTTATTGCTATTAACTAATCTGTACAAGTAACTGATTTGTCTGCAGTTAAAAGCATTCTGTATCTTTACAAATCTTTATCTGCTTTTAGCTTTCTCTAGTGCTACTGCTGTAGGCTATTGTTTCTAGCTGAAGCCTCTCTTTAACTTGGCTAAATTGTGTTAATAGTCTGCTGAGTGGGGACTGGTTCTTTTGTGTTCTTGTAAAAAAAAAAGTTGTTCTTCTAGTATTTTAAGCCCTAACTTTGATAGGGTTTCTGTCTATACACACTGAGCAGAGTGGATAAGAGTTGTTGACCGCAGCTGTTAGCTGAGATATATAAGTGTCCTGTTTTTTTTTCGATTATTTATACAGATTATTGTTTTTAACAAATAATATATAGCAATTTTATTATCTGCTTTTTAGTCTTCAAGTGTATTTTATTGCTATTAACTAATCTGCACAAGTAACTGATTTGTCTGCAGTTAAAAGCATTCTGTATCTTTACAAATCTTTATCTGTTTTTGGCTTTCTCTAGTGCTACTGTCTGTAGGCTATTGTTTCTAGCTGAAGCCTCTCTTTAACTTGGCTAAATTGTGTTAATAGTCTGCTGAGTGGGGGCTGGTTCTTTTGTGTTCTTGTAAAAAAAAAAAAAAAAGTTGTTCTTCTGGTATTTAAGCCCTAACTTTGATAGGGTTTCTGTCTATACACTCTGAGCAGAGTGGATAAGAGTTGTTGACCGCAGCTGTTAGCTGAGATATATAAGTATCCTGTTTTTTTTATTATTTATACAGATTATTGTTTTTAACAATTAATATATAGCACATTTATTGTCTGCTTTTTAGTCTTTGAGTGTATTTTATTGCTATTAACTAATCTGCACAAGTAATCTTTATCTGTTTTTGGCTTTCTCTAGTGCTACTGTCTGTAGGTTAATATACTTGGTGGCTTTGCAGTTGCCCGCCCCTACTGTAAATCTGATCTGTGACAGTCCTCCCAGTCTAGTGTCATTAGCTCATTCTACCTAGTACAGAGAGAACATTTAATAAGGCCTTCTGTTTCTCCTTTTTCCCTTTCAAAAAAAAAATTTTTTTGCCTGAATCTCCTTGTGTTCTGACTGTGCCTCTCAAACATTTTGGAAATATAGAGTATATTTCAGAGCATTTATTGTAACTGTAATTGCCTTAATATTGCTACAACTCAAGTGCTCTAGGTTGCACTGCATCTGAAGTGTTTGTGTGTTTTAGCTGCTTTTCTGTATATATATAGACTTCTGTTTCTTTAACTAAATAAGCACTGCAAAGTTGTTTTATTGCATTCCTGCCTGTATTTCTGAGTTTTTTGCACTTTTAAAGTTTGTTTTTGCTTAGTTTAACTGGTAGGCTACACACTCAAGTGTGCTAGCCGAATTAAAGCATTTACTGTGTTTCTGTACCTAATTTCTGCTACTTTGTAAAAAAAAAATCCTTGTTTCCCGCCTTTACTGAACTAAAATAGTCCAGTCTTCGGGTATTTCTGAGCTCTGGGCTGTGTCATAGTTCCTGTGTTGCCCATATCCTTATTTGGATAGGAGGAAGCTTCTTTGTTCACCAGTGAGAGTGGAGAGCTCTGAGCAGCCTATCTGTCCCTTGAGGAGTGGTTCCAGCCCAGTGACCTGTAGCTTATTGGCCATTTTGGGCCATTTCCTATCTCTTTCTAACCCCCTGCTTTAAAGCCAGCTTTAGCACGCTTTTGCGCTTGTAATTTAAAGTTTGTCCTGTTTGTTGCATTTACCTATTGAGGCTACACACTCAAGTGTGCTAGCCTGTGTTAAATATTTATTGCATTTTTCTGCTGTTTGTTGCAAAAAAGAAAAATAAAAAAAAATGATCCTTGTTTCCCATCTTTCCTGACCTAGAGTAGTCCAAATACAGGCTTTGCTGCATTCTGGACTTTTGGATAGTTCCTGTGTTGCCCATTTCCTTTCTTGGATAAAGGGAGGCTTCTTTGTTCACCAGTGGCAGTGGGGAGCTTAGAGCAGCCTATCTATCCCTGGAGGAGTGTTCCCAGCACAAGAATCTGGTAGTCTATTGGCCGTTTTGGGCCAATTTCTAGCTCTTTCAAGTCCCCCTGTATAAAACCCGCTTTGGAATGGTTTGTGCACTTGTTACTACTCAGCCAAGCTCCTCGTGGTCCTGCAGATTGGTGCTAGCAGCAGAGAGGCTAAAAGAATGACTGCTAACCTGATAAAAGTGTTTTTTTCCTGCTACTACCTGGGCAACTGTCCGATCTAGCTAAACTGCAAGTATTTCTTCTTCTTGAACTGTTTTAAACTGTTTAAAGTTGTTTTTGCACCTGCACTTTTAAAGTTTGCTCTGTTTGTTGCATTTACCTGTTGAGGCTACACACTCAAGTGTGCTAGCCTGTGTTACATATTTATTGCACTTTCCTGCTGTTTGTTGCAAAAAAGAAAAAAAAGAAATGATCCTTGTTTCCCATCTTTCCTGACCTAGAGTAGTCCAAATACAGGCTTTTGCTGTATTCTGGACATTTGGAAAGTTCCTGTGTTGCCCATTTCCTTTCTTGGATAAAGGGAAGCTTCTTTGTTCACCAGTGGCAGTGGGGAGCTTGGAGCAAGCCTATCTATCTCTGGAGGAGTGTTCCCAGCACAAGAATCTGGTAGTCTATTGGCCGTTTTGAGCTAATTTCTAGCTCTTTCAAGTCCCCCTGTATAAAACCCACTTTATCGCGGTTTTTGTGCTTGTTACTACTCAGCCAAGCTCCTTGTGGTCCTGCAGAGTGGTGCTAGCAGCAGAGAGGCTAAAAGAACGACTGCTAACCTGAAAAAAAGTGTTTGTTTTCCTGCTACTACCTGGGCGACTGTCCGATTTAGCTGAACTGCATGTATTTCTGCTTCTTGAACTGTTTTAAACTGTTTGAAGTTGTTTTTGCACCTGCACTTTTAAAGTTTGTCCTGTTTGTTGCATTTACCTGTTGAGGCTACACACTCAAGTGCGCTAGCCTGTGCTTTAGCGTGGCTTTGTGCGATTTTGCACATAGCGCAGCACTGGGCAGCGCCGCTTAATTGGGTTTAAACCATTCTCAGCTCCACAAAGTCTGCTCTTCACTTTTTCCCTTAGAACTGATCTAGTTCTCATAATAAACACCCTATTCCCACTCTAAAGCCTGACACTTGCTCACTAAAGCAATTACATAAGTCAGCACTAAAAAATTGAAAGCACTACACCCTCACAAACTCCCCTTGAGTACTTTATTCCCCAATGGCCCTTTTTTTCAATTATAAAGGAATTCCCAATACTATTCTAGCATGTCCAAAGGTCAGTTGTCAATCTCCTCTCTGGTCCAGCTGGTGAATCTGGGAATCTTGAGGCAATCTTACAACTGCCTCATGTACACAGACAACCCTCTCCTCCTCCCAACAAATTCCAACACATGAGAGATGCAACCATATAGCCAAATTGGATGATAAGCTCTCTCAACTCAGTACTGGCGTAACCAGTCAGGAGGAGAAAGAAACCACACTTACTACAATTCCAGTCTCACATAGACCTACCACAATAGCAAACCAAACACATAAACACATAAAAACATATTTGGAGGCTCTAAATAAAAATCTGCCTAAGCAGCAGAGACCTCCAAAGCAGACATCCAAGCAACCGCTACCTCAAAACAAAACACGTGCAACACATAGCTCACAAAGCCAGTGTGCCGAACAGTCACAGCCCTTAAGGCTAAACAACACACCTGATACACTTGTAATAGGTGACACTATCGTCAGGCACACTGACGTCCCGCTCACCAGGCTGAACAAGGAGAAGGTCACAGTGAGCTGCCTGATGGACGCTAGGATCCGCCACATAACACAAGCACTCAGGTCACTCCAAGGCAAGTACAAATATGACTCAGTCATTGTCCATGCTGGTGTAAATGACCTGAGATGTACCTCCCTGGACTACATGAAAAGAGACATAGAGGAGCTCTCTGAGCATGTAGCCCAGGCCGGTATGACCCTGACCTTGAGTAGCATCTTACCTCACCAAGAATGATGCCACAATATGAAGACAAGATAATCAATTTCAACAATTGGCTTAAGTATTGGTGTCATTCAAAGGGGATCCAATGCCTGTCTGCCTGGGATGACATGCTCGACAAGCCACGATGCTTCACTAGGGACGGCTTGCACCTGTCACCCCTGGGCTTTCGGATATTGGCAAAGGCTCTTGCCACCCCATAGTGTCTTTTTTAGGCAAGGCTCAAAAGACAAACCCACCTCCATAGGTATCACAAGGGATAAGAAACTAAGAGTAATGCTACTCAATGCCAGAAGTCTAAACCTCAAGATGCATGCACTCAAAACTCTCCTTAGCATGGAGAACATTGATATCTGTGCAGTAACAGAAACCTGGTTCAAGGCTCCTGAGAGCAACCCAGCACTACTAGGTTATACCTCATACCATGTTTTTCGGCCTCAAAACTTGGGCCGAACCACAAAAGGAGGGGAGTATCAATATTCATAGGTTCATAGTTTAGTTTACTACTAAGCTGGCCATTTCAAGCTTTTAAGCCTCCCCAGCCAATTATCCCTATCTTGCACCTTGCACTGTGTGTGTTTGTAAGGCAAACACCTTAGCCGTTAAGCCACCCTCACAACAATTCGTCAAAGATACCCACACCTCCAGGTTGGTGGCACAGCACGAAGCATCAGAGACTATTCATGTGCAACTAACAGTGGGTAAAACTGCCTTCCAGCTTATAGCCTCCTACAGACCACCCTCCCAAACCCAGGAACCCCACTCGGCCTTCCTGAGAACACTGGAAAATATGAAGGTCTCTCCAAACACCATTATATTGGGCGACTTCAACTACCCTAACATAGACTGGGAGCATTACTCTAGCTCCAACACCCTAGCCCAAGGGTTCCTAGAATTTATAAACTCAAATGCTATGGAACAACTTGTTGCCACTCCCACAAGAGGGGAAAACATACTGGCCCTGATCATCACCAACATGGGGTCTCTATGCTCCAGACCAGAAGTACATCCCTCACTGGTAAGATCAGACCATAAACTAATATCACTAGATATTCACATCCTGACCCCAGCCCCTGCCCAGAAAACCACAGTGAAAAACTTCTCTAAAGCAAATTTCACACTCCTCAAAAATGAGGTGGAATCCTTCAAAGCCCCCGGGCCTGTAGAAAATACGGCCCAGACCGCATAATCCTTTATAAACGCATTCAATGAACACCTTCAGGAATGCATGGATCATGTAATCCCAAATAAAACCAAGACCCAATCCTCCAAAGTTAGGCGTCCTGTCTGGTGGACCCCAGCCATAAACAGACTATACAATAGAAGGAGGAAGCTACTACATGATAGAGCAAAATCCCAAAAAGGGAAGGCATCTCTGATCAGTATTAGCAAAAAACTACGGGCACTCATAAAATCGTCTAAGGCCAGCTTCGAGAGAAAAATTGCACAGGACACTAAGGATAATCACAAGGCTTTCTTTAGTTATGTTAGGAACCTGGGTGGGAATTCCCAGATATGCTCAGAATTAGTCCAAAATGACAAAAAATACACCAAACCCACAGACATTGCCAACATCCTAGCTGACAGGTTCAGTGCAAACTTCTCCCCCCCTTCCCCACCAAAAGGGCAAATATCTATCCCAGCAAATATCTATCTCAGATGCTCAGGTAAGAGCCGCCCTCTCCAAAGCAAAAAACACAGCATCGATGGGACCAGACGGTGTCCCAGGCTGCATCCTACATGAACTCCAAGAAGAACTAAACCCAAACATAAAACTATTGTTCAATCTCAGCCTTACTACAGGATATGTACCTAAAGAGTGGCCTACAACAACAGTGGTCCCTCTCCACAAAGGTGGTGCCTCAATGGATCCTGGAAACTATCGCTCCATAAGCCTGACTAGCTTGGTCTGCAAAGCTATGGAAAGGATCATCATGGACCTCATAAATAAAGATATTGGGGACCTACAGACACTGGATCCTACCCAGTTTGGCTTTGTTATGGGCAGATCCTGTCTCTTAAACCTGGTTGATTTCTTTGAAACAGTCACCAAGGCCATTGACGAGGGGATGGTGGTCCACACAGCCTACCTGGACCTTGCAAAAGCCTTCGATACAATACCCCACTGGGGCATTATAGATAAGCTCACCAGCTTAAATATAACCCCCTATGTCACTAGATGGGTTGCAAACTGGCTCAAGTACAGAACTCACATGGTTAGAATTGCTGGAGCCATGTCAGACTCCAAACCAGTTACAAGTGGCATCCCTCAAGGCTCAGTCCTGGGACCTCTCTTGTTTGGTATATATTTCTCGGAGGTACAGGCTAACATGGAAGGACTGTGGCTGACCAAGTTCGCAGATGACTGCAAACTGGATGCCATAATCAACTCTCCAGTCGACACAAGCATCCTACAAAAGGGCCTCATAGAAACAGACAACTGGTGCCAGAGCCATGGCCTCAAGCTAAATGCCAAAAAGTGTATAGTCATCCCCTTTGGCAAAAACAAAATGCCCACAAATTACCACATAGGTGGTAATCCATTAAGTATGGAAGAAGTAATTAGGGACCTATGTTGATAGCAATCTCTCATTTGACAACGACATGGCCAAAGAGGTTAGAAAAACATTTTATATAGCCCACCTAATCATGAAGGGATTCAAATCTAGATCAGAGGAGGTCATTGTGCTTCTTTACTCATCCCTCATCAGGCCCATAATTGAGTACAATGCCCTTTTTGGGATGTACCTTACCAGACACCTGCAGCAACTGGAATGACCTCAAAAGTAACTCACCAAGAGGATCAAAGGGCTCAAACAGATGCCATATGCTGCCTGGTTAAAGAAACTCCAGCTCTACTCAGTGGCATACCGCCTGCTCAGAGGCGATCTGTGCCTGACGTATAAAGCCATGTCCAACCCGGAATTAATGGACATGCTGCACCTCAAAGAATCCAAAACCCATCGAGCTACGCGCTCGAGAGACTTGAACCTCAGCGCTGAAATAAATAGGACATGCTGGAGGGACAGATTCATAACCCAGAGGCTCCCTTCACACTGGAATAAAATCCCAGTCCAGGTTAGGCAGAGTCCCTCATTGACTCTCTTCAAGAGGAATCTTGATGAGTGGATGGGAGATAGTAGGTTTACCCTGGGTATCACTTCTGTGTCACTGTTAGACAGAGGCACAGTATACTAACCTCGAAAAAGGGCATAGCAAAATTCATTTAAAATGGGTGGCGAAAGTCAAACACACTCTGGCTAGGCTTATAAATGCCCTAGGGCAGATAGCCTAGCATGAACCTATGAACTTATGAACCTATGTTTTGCCAATGCACTATAGCTCATCTCCCTACGTGCACAGGATAAATGGTCACGGATGCACTCTTGTAGGTGCCTATTCGTCTTTCCTACATAAAATGAGCAACAACCATTACACAATGCAAGATAAACTAAATCCTTAGAGTTACAATCAGCTGATGGTAAGTGTGAGAACTTCCTATTACTATTGGGGTGTATAAAGGACCCAGACACATCAATACACATACAATAGGAGCAACTATTGTATCTCCTCATCCAATGATCAGATATAGTCCTATTTAATTGACTGGTTGATTTAGGATAGCATAACTTATGTTTTAGTGACTTCTTGTTCTTGTATCCAAAAAATGGTTTGTCACCAACAATCCTATGTATGTCCTGATCTGTGCATAATAGGGACCAATGCTTATAAATAATATCTCTAATCTTCTTGTCATCACTAGAGTATGTTAACCCAAACAAGATAGTATTACCATTGGCATTCCTATTGTTATTGGGTACCATGTCATCACCCATAACTGATGACGAAAAGTATGGTTTCCCAATGTTTATCCTACTAGTTTTGACACTGTCGTGGATTGTATCGATCTCTTTAGCATCATAACCCCTAGAAATAAAATCGGTCTTAATTTTTAAGATCCCTAAAAGTCCTCATTCCTATTGTGCAAATGGCTGGTACGCAGACCTTGACCTTTCAATGTATTTTTAAATATATGTTGTGGATGCATACTCTTTCGATGTACATAGGTAGGCCTATAACAATCTTTCCTGTATATCTGGGAGTAAAAAGTACCATCTGCATTCATATGCAGTGTAATATCCAAGAAATTAATGGATGTGCTGGAAAATACATGGGAGAAATTAAGGAATGTGGTGCTTGAATTCAACACAGAAACATATTGTTGTAATTCAGTAGGGGTGCCCCTCCAAAAGAAGAAGAGGTCATCAACAAAACGACGATAAAATAATACATATTTCTGATGTAAATCAAGCTTATACATAATTTCTTCTTCCCAAGCCACCATGACCAAATTGGCGTTGCCATTGGCACATGAAATGCCCATGGCTACACCAGAGGTCTGAAGGTAATAATGGTCATCAATCTGAATGTGTTGAACTCAAGCACCATCTCCAATAGTAAGCATAAAAAATCTGTGTCTGACATCATATATGCCACTCTTCAAAAGTACTTCCTTGACTATCTGTATTCCTTCCATGTTCGGTATGCATGTAAAAAGAGAATTTATACCTAAAGTAACCAAATAACCTGATACACAATCCATTTTTTCATTAACAAAGTTATAAAATTCTTGCAAAAAAATGTTTGCTGTCTATCAAGACTGAAGTACGTGTTGCAAGAACTCATTTCAATTGTTTGTCAAGGTATATACAGAGAGGATCAGTTGCCCACCCTGCTCCAGCCACTAGGATGAGCTATAGTGCATTGGCAAAACATATGATTAACACTGACATGGAACATACCTTCAAGTTCTTAGTATTGGAATTAATTTATGATAATATTAATAACAGAGACCTCATGAATAGAACTTATCAGGCAGAACTTAAGTGGATTTTTTTATTACAACACACTATTATCTTGGGCTAAATGATAGTATATCTATACAACGCACTTTAAGAGCAAGACCCTTGAAAAAGAAACCCACGTATAGAATTTATTGTTATGGCATTCTTATTGTATTTTTATTATACTTTTAATAAGCATCTACACATACTTTTTAGGATAGTATATGCATATATTTGTTAGGTCAGTATTTATATATACTTTCATTATGAAAGCATTTACATGTATGCCCTCTTTTGTAATACATAGTGCTTGTAGCTTTAAAAATGAATTTGCTGATTGCAATTATTTTTGTATTTTTAAGAATGTAATTTGAAATGCATTTTAGATCTGATGAAGCTTACCGTGAAAGCGCTTATCTGCAATTTATTTTGTCATTAAAATCACTGTTTATTCATCTGCTGTGGACTACTTGGAGGTGATTTTGCTTATATATTTTCACTTGTTGCACTCCAGTAGTTTACTTTCTCCAGGCACTGTCTCCTTTTTTGCTGCTTTTTTATTGACTTGGAAAGATGTTGACATTTGTGCAGTCACAGAGACATGGTTTAGGACCACAGAGATTACTCCAGCCCTGAAAGGCAATAATGTCTTCCACACATTCAGGCCACAAAATGAACATGAAGTACCAGAGGAGGAGGTGTATCCATC